>NC_056728.1:1093714361-1093796861 GCF_019279795.1 Protopterus annectens
TTAGATATAAACCCTTATGCCACTCTAGGAAAACTAGGTGGCTCACAGACAGGACACAGGAAGGTAGAATTGAGGAATCCAAAGAGTCCCTCAGGGCTCAGTCCTTGGACTGCTCTTTTTTGGCATTTACTTCTCTGGCTGACCAGATTTGCAGATGATAGCAAATTAAGAGCAGTCATAGAATCTCCCACCGACACTAATGTTCTCCAGGAAGTGCTGAGTTGACACAGACAAATTACTTGTGTCGCAGCCATGGACTAAAACTAAATGCCAAGAAATACATAATAGTGTCCTTTGGGAAGTCATCCATCCTGGATAACTATCATATTGACAGCACATCCCTTAGAGTCGACCCAGTAGTCAGGGACTTAGGGACACACATAGATAGTGATCTAGCCTTTGACCATCACATGTCTACAATACTGAGGAAATCTGTGTATGTTATGCAGCTTATAAGCAAAGGTATGGCATCTGGGTCCAAGGAAGTCATTGTTCCACTGTATTTGGCATTTATCAGATCTATCATTGAGTTCAATGCCCCTTTTGATATGTACCTAGGCAGGCACATCCAATAACTGGAACATCCACAGTGGTTTATCACTAGAAGATTACAGAGTGTAAGTAACAGGTTCTGTATAGACCACCTCAAAGCCCCATCACTGTATTCTGTCTCCTACAAGCTATTGAGAGGAGATCTATGCCTGGTATGCAAGGTATTGTCAGACCCCACTCCAATAGTCTTCCTATATATCTGCAAAATAAACAGGACCAGAATTACCCATTCTAAAGACTTAACTCTTTTCTGTGATATAAATAGGACCTGCTAGAGAAACAGGTATGTATCCCAGTAGTTTTAAATGAGACTTAAAAACTTTTTACCACCAAAGTAAAAAAGTGACACTACCATTTAAAAGTGTGTTGTTCATAGGTTCATAGGTAGATACTAGGCTATCTGCCCTAGGGCATTTATAAGCCTAGCCAGAGTGTATTTGGCTTCCACCTCCCTATTAGATTAGCCTACTGTGCCTCTGTAAAGTAGGTCACAGAAGGTACCCTTTTAAGATTAGTTTACTGTGCCTCTGTCTAGCAGGGACACAGAAGAGATCCCAGGGGTGAATTTGCGATTTCCCATCCACGCGTCCAGATTTCGCTTAAAAAGGGTCATCGAGGGGCTATGTCTAACATGAATTGGGATTCTATTCCAGAGTGAGGGGAGCCTCTGGGAAATGAATCTGTCCCTCCAGCATGTCCTATTTATTTTGGTGCTGAGGTTTAGGTCCCTGGAGCATGTAGCTCTAAGGGCCTTGGATTTTTTGAGGTGGAGCATGTCCATTAATTCTGGGTTTGACATGGCTTTGTACGTCAGGCATAGATCACCTCTGAGTAGGTGGTAAGCAACTGAGTAGAGCTGGAGTTTCTTTAGTCGAGCTGCATAGGACATCTGTTTGTAGCCCATGATCCTCTTGGTGAGGTACTTTTGGGGTCTCTCCAGTTGCTGCAGGTGTTGAGTAAGGTACATCCCAAAAGGGGCATTGTATTCAATTATGGGCCTGATGAGTGATGAGTAGAGGGGCACAATGACCTCTCTTGATCTAGATGCAAACCCTTTCATGATAAGGTGGGCTATATAGAAGGTCTTTCTAACCACTTTGGCAACGTGATTATCAAAGGAGAGATTACTATCTACGTTGGTCCCCAAATCTCTAATTACTTCTTCCGCACTTAATGGATTACCACCTATGTGGTAATTTGTGGGCACCTTGTTTTTCCCAAAGGGGATGACTATGCACTTTTTAGCATTTAGCTTGAGGCCATGGCTCTGGCACCAAGCATCCATCTCTGTGAGACCCTTTTGGAGGATGCTTGTGTCAGCCGGAGATTCGATTATGGCCCCCAGTTTGCAGTCATCTGCGAACTTTGTCAGCCATAATCCCCCTGTGTTAGCCTGAACCTCAGAAAAATATATACCGAACAAGAGAGGTCCCAGAACTGAGCCCTGTGGGACACCACTTGTAACTGGTTTTGATTCAGACATGGCACCTGCAATTCTGACCATATGGGTTCTATCTCTGAGCCAGTTTGCAACCCATCTTGTGATATAGGGGTTGATATTTAAGCTGGTAAGCTTATTTATGATGCCCGAGTGGGGTATTGTGTCAAAGGCTTTTACGAGGTCCAGGTAGGCTGTGTGGACTACCTTGCCCTCATCTATGGCTTTGGTAACTGTTTGAAAGAACTCAACTAGGTTTAAGAGGCAAAATCTGCCCTTAACAAAGCTGAATTGGGTAGGGTCCAGTGTCTGGAGGCTCCCAATGTCTTTGTTTATGAGTTCCATGATAATACGCTCCATAGCTTTACAGACCAGACTAGTCATGCTTATGGGGCGATAGTTTCTGGGGTCCGTTGTGGCACCACCTTTGTGGAGTGGGACCACTGTAGCTGTACACCATTCTTTGGGTACATATCCTGTAGTAAGGCTAAGTCTGAACAGTGACTTAATGTGAGGGTTCAGTTCTTCTTGGAGCTCATGTAAGACACAGCCTGGGACACCGTCTGGTCCCATAGATGCTGTGTTTTTTGCTTTGGAGATGGCAGCTTTCACCTGTGCATCTGTGATGTCAGGGAGGTTACATTCAGTTGGGATAGGCATTTGCTCCTTTGCGGGGAAGGGGGGGAGAAGTTTGCGCTGAATCTGTCTGCCAGAATGTTGGCTATGTCTGTAGGTTCAGTATATTTTGCACCGTTATGCAACAATTCAGAGCATATCTGGGAGTTTCTGCCCATGTTCCTGACATAACTAAAGAAGGCCTTGTGATTATCTTTAGTGTCTAGGGCAATTTTTCTTTCAAAACTGGCCTTTGATGATTTTATGAGGGATCGAAGTTTCTTGCTAATACTGATCAGAGATGCCTTCCCTTTTTGGGATTTTGCTCTGTCATGTAGTAGCTTCCTCCTTCTGTTGTATAGTTTATTTATGGCCGGGGTCCACCAGGCCGGTCTCCTGTTTTTGGAGGAGTGAGTCTTGGTTTTATTTGGGATAGCATGATCCATGCATTCCTGCAGGTGCTCATAGAATGCATTTGTAAAGGATTCTGCGGATTGGGCTGTATTATCCTCTGGCCCAGGGGCTTTGAAGGATTCCACCTCAGTCTTGAGAAGTGCAAAGTTGGCTTTTGAGAAATTCTTTACAGTGATTTCCTTGGCTGGGGGTGGGGACGGGAAATGGATGTCCAGGGAAATTTGTTTATGGTCTGATCTTACCAATGAGGGGTTTACCTCTGGTGTGGAACATAGAGTCCCCATGTTGGTGATGACCAGGTCCAGTATGTTGTTCCTTCTTGTGGGAGCGGTGACCAGTTGTTCCATTACGTTAGAGTTTATAAATTCAAGGAGCCGTTGGGCGAGTGAGTTTGGGCTTGAGTAGTTTTCCCAGTCAATGTTCGGGTAGTTGAAGTCACCCAATAACATAGTGTTTGGAGAGACCTTCATATTCTCCAGTGTTCTCAGGAATGCCAAGTGGGGTTCCTGTAATAGGGAGGGTGTTCTGTAGCAGGCTACAAACTGAAAGGCAGTTTTGCCCGCTGTTAGTTGCACATGGATGGTTTCTGATGCTTCGTGCAGTGCCACTAACCTGGAGGTGTAGGTATCTTTGATGAATATAGATACTCCCCCTCCTTTTGTGCTTCGGTCCGAGTTTGGGGGCGAAACACATGGTATGAGTTATAACCTGGTAGTGCTGGGGTGCTCTCAGGAGCCTTGAACCAGGTTTCTGTTACTGCACAGACATCGATTTTCTCCATACTGAGGAGAGCCTCTAGTGCGTGCATCTTGAGGTTTAGACTTCTGGCATTGAGTAGCATTACCTTTAGTTTTTTTATCCTTGGGTTGTCTATGGAGGTGGGTTTGTCCTTTGAGCCTTGCCTAAAAAAGGCACTATGGGGTGGCAAGAGCCTTGGCCAGTATACGAAAGCCTAAGAGTGACAGGTGCAAGCCGTCCCTAGTGAAGCAACGTGGCTTGTCAAGCATGTCATCCCAGGCTGACAGACACTGGATCCCCTTTGAATGACACCAATACTTTAGCCAATTGTTGAAACTGATCATTTTGTCTTTATACTGTGGCATCATTCTTGGTGAGGGCAAGATGCTACTCAAGGTCAGGGTCATACCAGCCTGGGCTACATGGTCAGAGAGATCCTCTATGTCTCTTTTTATGTAGTCCAGGGAGGTACGTCTCAGATCATTCACACCAGCATGGACAATGACAGAGTCATACTTGTACTTGCTTTGGAGTGACCTGAGTGCTTGCATTATGTGGCGGATCCTGGCACCCGACAGGCAGCTTACAGTGACCTTTACCTTGTTCAGTCTGGTGAGCAGGACGTCAGTATGCCGCACAATAGAGTCCCCTATAACAAGTGTATTTGGTGTGTTGTTTGGCCTTAAGGACTGTGACTGTGAGGCACACTGATTTTGTGAGATATGTGATTCGTGGGGATTGTTGATGGGTGGCTGTTGCTTGGATATCTGCTTAGGAGGTCTTTGCTGTTTAGGCAGATTTTTATTTACAGCCTCCAAGTATGTTTTTGTGTGTTTATGTGTTGGGTATGCAGATGCAATAGGTCTGTGTGAGACTGCATTTGTGGTGTGGGTGGCTACCTTTTCCTCCTGACTGACTGTGCCAGTTTTGGGTTGAGAGAGCTCTGCCTCCAGTTTGGCTGTGTAACTGCATCTCTCACATGTATTAGAGTTTGTTGGAAGGAGGAGAGGGTTGTCTGTGTACATAAGGCAATTGTAACTTTGCCTCAAAATTCCCAGATTCACCAGCTGGACTGGAGAGTAACCTTGAAACTGACCCTTGGACATACCAGATTAGTATAGGGAACTGTTTTTTTACTGATCAGATTAGGGAAGGTAACTGATTTTTCACTTGATCAGGAAGGACCAATCAGGAGCCTAATACTTATGAGAAGTCAAGGAGGGTGTAGTGCTTTAGTTAGTTAGTGTTTCCTTATAAGAGCTGAGCAAGTGCAGGGCTTTAGAAAGAGAATAGAGTGATTACTTTGAGAGTTTGAACAGTTCTAAGGGAAAAAGTGAAGAGCAGACTTTGTGGAGCCTGGAATAGTTTAAACCTGTTTAGGCGGCGCTGCCCGACGCTGCTCAGTGCGCAAAACCGCGCAAAAAGAGAGTTGTAGGTTTTTAAGAGAGAGAGATCAAGGAGTTTAGAATTGACCCAAAATGGCCAATAAAACTACAGCTTCTAGGTAGTAACCACTCCTCCAGGTACAGGCAGGCTGTTCAGTATTAACCACTCCCACTGGTAAACACAGCAACTTCCCTTTAGCCCAAGCAAGCACTGGCCTTCTAGAAACTTCCAAACAGTTCAGCACAGCAAATCTGTAACTGAACTTTCTTAACTTTCAGAAAGTGGGAAAAAAGCAAGATTTTTTTGTTTTTTGTTTTCTTTTTGTTGTAGTTTAAAGGTGGCAGAGATACACAAGCAGCAAAATAATCACAACAGTGCAATAAATGACTCCACACTTGAGTGGTAGGCCAAAATCAGGTAAAATGCAGTTTTTAGAGAAAAAAACGATTTTAAATTAAGTGCAACACAGGAAATGCAGTAAACAGGCTCTAGATGTGTTCCAAGTACTGTTAAACTGCTACAGATATAAACTTTAGCAAGCCGGAAAATGCCAAAAAGTAGGCGGCAAAGCAGTAAAACTTAACAAAAAATCAGAAGAAAATACTTAAAATCACAAAAGTGGCTCCTTTACTTCTCTCAGCGTTTTCTCCCCTTGTTAGGTGCTTCAGCAACAACTAGCAAGCCTGAAAAGATGCCAAAACCACGAGGCAGCCGGGTTTTAAGAGAGAGAGAGATCAAGGAGTTTAGAATTGACCCAAAATGGCCAATAAAACTACAGCTTCTAGGTAGTACCACTCCTCCAGGGACAGGCAGGCTGTTCAGTGTTAACCACTCCCACTGGTGAACACAGAGACTTCCCTTTAGCCCAAGCAAGCACTGGCCTTCTAGAAACTTCCAAACAGTTCAGAACAGCAAATCTGTAACTGAACTTTCTTAACTTTCAGAAAGTGGGAAAAATGCAAGATTTTTTTTCTTTTTGTTGTAGTTTAAAGGTAGCAGAGATACACAAGCAGCAAAATATTCACAACAGTGCAATAAATGACCCCACACTTGAGTGCTTGGCCAAAATCAGATAAAATGCAGTTTTTAGAGAAAAAAAAATATTTTAAATTAAGTGCAACACAGGAAATGCAGTAAACAGGCTCTAGATGTGTTCCAAGTACTGTTACTGTTACAGATATAAACTTTAGCAAGCCGGAAAATGCCAAAACGTAGGCGGCAAAGCAGTAAAACTTAACAAAAAAATCAGAAGAAAATACTTAAAATCACAAAAGTGGCTCCTTTTCTTCTCTCAGCGTTTTCTCCCCTTGGTAGGTGCTTCAGCAACAACTAGCAAGCCTGAAAAGAACTTGTAAAAGTGGAAAAAGTACCTTACCATCTGCAGCAGGATATCACAGGAGCTAGACATTTTGTGAGCACCCTTGTTGGAGTGAATAGCCCAAAGGGTAAGGCGGAGAACTGATAATGTGATCTAGATACACAAAGCTTTAAGAAATGCATGAAAACCTGCATCTATAGCAATGAGATGATAGGTACCTTTTAAATCTAAGGTCATTAGGAAGCTTAAATCGGGAATGAGGTGTAACAAGTTGTGAAGTGACATCATTTTGAACTTGAGCACTGTCACAAACTTGTTCTGAAATAGAAGGCCCAGAAATGGCCTCTTTTTTATATTGGCACCAGAAACTTTCTTAAATAAAATCCTACTCCTAAATAAGCAGGAGGAACAGCTTTTATCACCCCTGAGCAAATGTTGGATGATAGGAGGGAAAAGAAAAACCTGGTCTGTTGAATGAGGAGGAATCCCCTGAAAAATGAGGTAGAGACTCTCAATTTTATTGGTAGCCCTGATGGATTACTCCTAGATCCCATCTGTCTGACACAATCTGTTGCCAAAGATTGAAACAGAGGTTTAAATCTTCTGGGAGATTTTGTGAATGCAGCCAGGCTAACTTCCTCATATCAGTTCCACCTATTGACATCAGCAAAATCACATACACATTTTAAACAATAGGTTGTGAATGAGAAAAGCAGAAACCAAATTACACAAAGCAGACTGCTGCTCACAAGAAGAAACCAATGCCAAAACATTCCTCACATTCTCACATGTGGCCAAAAATAAACTTTAATATAATTGAGTCTGACAGCTGAGATTTCTAAAAACAAGTTTTAGAAACATACACTTTCCCTCAAACTTATCAAGCGCCTTCCCATTCTTGTCAGAAGAAAGGTTACTATGAAACTGGTGTTATTTTACTTTTTTGGAGCATCTGAGGTACGTTTTAAGATGCTTTTTACTATGTTTTACTGCAGGAAAGTAACTTTTTTACAGCTTACCTGTTTTACTGACTATTTCTGTTAAACTTCCACAGGAATCAGGGACATTTTCCTACTTAACCACAGAACAGCCTATTGGCTCTTTGGCTGTATCTGCCTCCACGCACAAAAAGTTATTTCACTGGGAAAACAAGAAGGTTACAACTGGAATTTCCACAACCTACTGTATTCCTCCAGTTCTTTCTACATTGAAGAATGTTTTTGTCATGGAATGCAGCTTCCTTGACAGTCTGCCTGCTACCCAGTAAAAGCAGATAGATGATATAATGTTTCTCAGTGTTTTTATATACATAGCCCTGTCCTGACCTCGCAGCTATAGCTTTAGTAAACCCATCTACTGCTAAGCATTTTATTCTCCACAGAAAAAGTAGTTTTAAGCAAGATTTAAAAACTTTTTACCAACAAAAAAAAGTGACACTCCCATTTAAAAGTGAATAAAGATTACATAACAGTCAATAAAACCCCTTTTTTTAGCTAAAATGTAAAACTTGTAAAGAAGATGTAGATTTTCTGTCACAAAATTAATTTTTAAGTTATTTTTTCCCTTGAAGCAGGGGTAGATCATGGTACTGGACTACTGGGCTGCAGCCTCCTCAAATTTCACATAAAAAAGTTTAATTACTAATTTTTATACAGTAGTATCAGTTCAAACTGCGGGTGGCTACGGTGGTGCAGCGGTTAGCTTGCCACCTCACAGCAAGAGGTTCTCTGGTTCGATTCTCGGTCGGGGTGCCTTCTGTGCGGAGTCTGCATGTCCTCCCTGTGGTCGCGTGGGTTTCCTCCGGGTGCTCTGGTTTCCTCCCACATCCCAAAGACATGCAGTAGGTGGATTGGACATTCCAAATTGACCATAGGTGTGAGTGTGTGTGTGCATGTGTGTGCCTTCTGTGGAAGGTTGGGCGCCGGGCTAGCAACTCGACACCATAAAACTCCACTGCCAATCATGAGCGGACAGATGATCCGCTGTGGTGACCCCTAACCAGGAAAAAGCCGAAAGAAGAAGTATTAGTTCAAACTGCAAAGTAATGCGTAAAGCCAGAGATGCAACACTATCTGGAACTGGGAGCAGCCCACATGCGTGCTCGAGTTCTGATTAAAAAAAGAAAATGAAAAAAAATATAATTTTGTTTCTGGGCTGTTTTAAAAACAGTCTAGATTGGGAAGACTGCAGGCATCAACAAAGATGCCCAGAAGTCATTGCAGTTTTAACCACAGGAAATTGGAAGTCGACGGGAATGTTAAGTCAACAGCCGGTCATGTAATCTGCAAGGGAGAGAGTGAAATAGTGGAGAGACAAGCAATTAAAAAAAAAAGTAGAATCATTAAAATTTTGATTGAATAAAATCATCAAGCAGAATCAGATTAATGTTTAAGGTGAGAGAAGCCAAGGAAGGCTATTTTTAAATTACCTCCCACCAAAAAAAAAACATTAAGTTCTCATTTTGTTTTGCTCCTGGCAGGGCCAACCAGATACTTTCTGCATTTTTTTTCTGGCAGTGTCAACCAGATATGTTTTGTATTTATTTTTTTTTTCCTGGCAGGGTCAACCAGATAATTTCTGTATGTAATTATTTTTTGGCAGGGTCAACTAGATACTTGTTAAATGGTGCAGTAGAGGAATATAAATGTTCTTTCTGACTTCCTGGACCCGGAGGCTGGCAATGTCAAATAAATAGCAGAAGAACAGATCTGCAGTGAGCTTGCTGTTTTGGGGGCTGTTTGTGATGTTTTTCTAACAATATCCTGGCATGGTTAACCGGATACTTGTAGGTGGTCTATGTGTTTTGGGGGCTCTTGATGACTTTCTGTTTTTTTTACTTTTTTTATTTATTTAATATCATATTCTGGCAGGGTTAATCAGATACTAGGGAGGCGACGTGTTTTGGGGACAGCCGGTGATTTTCTTTTTTTACTATAACACACTGGCAGGGTTAACCAGATACTAGTGGTCAGTGTGTTTTGGGGCTGCTGATGACTTTCTATTTTTTTTAATGTAATATTATCCTGGCAGGCGTCAGAGATACTAGGTATGCAGTGTGTCCTGGGGGTCATTTGTGAATGAAGTTTTTTTTTTAACCTAATATCTTTTTGCAGAGTTAGCCAAGATATATTAGGATGGTCTGCAATGTTTTGTTCTTGAAACAAACTCTGCTCATGCATGAGTAAAGTGTGTATGGGTGAACTGAAGTAAGATCACATGCAAGTTCTTGGCTATGTGACGTGAAAGAAATGCAGCAATGTAACCATGGTCTTCTATTTTCATTATTTTAAACCCTGTATGCTCAAAGCGGATTCTCTAGGCAGTTGAGATGAATGAATGAATGAAGTTCTGGCTTGCTTTGCAACAGTAATGTGCATTACAGTGAAGTAAGATCTACCACAGGCTTTGAACTCTGCGTATTGTTTATGTAAAAAAAAGGAATACTTACTTTAATGACAGTGTCATCTTTTTTTTGTTGTTTTTGTTTTTAACTTCGCAACATCAAATCAGATACTGTGGATAGGGTAGGCAATGGAGATTGGGGCTATGTGTGAATGAAACAATTGGCCCTGCTGCTTACTCTTGTTGTAATTCTAACTTTGGAAAAATGCAGTACTTTTTTGTCTGTTCTTTAAGATGAATGTAAAATAATTAGCAAGTTTATGAGTAATTCTTAATGTATGTTATTTCATATCTTTTAATGTATATACTGAATGTTTGTATGAAAATGTTTCTAATATGTTGGAGCTTTTCTCCCTGGATATATGCTGAAAATGTTTTTTTCCGACTAAAACTAGTTGCAAAACCAGGGTAAACAAAAGTAAAATAAATAAAATGAAATGCATATTTTGCTTGCACACACAAGCTGTGACTAATGTTTCTGTGAAAAAAATGAAAGTAATTCAAATATGCAACTCAACTGTTACTATTATTTCTACTTTAATCCTGACAGGGTAAAAAACAGTTACTTTACTTAGGTAATTGGGGGGGGGGGTGTTTGTGAATGAAATGAGTTGACTAGCCTTGTGGCTTTGCAAGATGAATGTGTATTTGGGTAAAGTCAGCTGTTATATAAGCTTGTGACTATTGTTCTGTGCAACAGAGTATATTAATGCAATCAATTGCCATATTTGTTTTAATCCTAGCAGGGTCAAAGCAGATACTGTAGGTCAATAATTAATGGTGCTGTTTTTGGATGAAATGTTTGGCACTGTAGCTTTGGTGTAATAATTTTGGCTTTGCAGGACTAATGTGTATTTGGGTGAAACAAGGTAGAATGCAAACTCTGACTATTTGAACGCATCAATTCAATACAGTAATAAAAACATTATTACTAATGCTAGCAAGGCCAGCCCCCCTACTTTATGTAAGTAATGGGTATGGGGGGGGCTGTTTGCAAATGAAATGAGTGGTCCTATTATTTATTAATCAAACTCTACATTTGCAAGACTGCTGTGCATTTGGGTGTAGTGAGATGGAGTGAGTACAAGCACTGAGCTTTGGCTAATGTTTATGTGAAAGCAATCAGTATGGTAATGTAACTGTTGCCTTTTTTTCTTTTTTTTTTTTACGCTCTAGGTTCAAACCAGGTACTTTGGGTAGGCAATTGGAATGCCAGTGTGAGAATGAAATGACTGGCCCTACCATTTACTGTTGTAATTCTGGCTTTGAAAAACTAATGTGTATGGGGGGGGGGCTAAGCATACAGACTGTGACTACTGTCTCTGTGCAGCAAAAATTAAAGTAACACAAATCTATTATTATTTTAATCCTTGAAGGATCAAAGCAGAGATTGTAGTGGCAATGAAATGACTGGCCCTGTTTTATTTTTTTGAGTCTGGCTTTGCAGGACTAACGTGTATTTGGGAAAAGCAAGATGGAATGCAAGCTGTGACAGTGTATGCATCAAAAGTACTTTAATAAAAGCATTATTATTTTTTTAATCTTGGCAAGGTCAAGTCAGATACTTAAGGTAGCCATGAGCATGGGGGGACTATTAATGAAATGAGTACTGTTCATGAAGCTGTACTTAAAATGTAAACAACAGTAACTCTTAATCATTTCTGTAATATGTTTACTTCAGGATTACAACCACTGCAGTACCAGAATAAGTGAGCAGTGTTACAGTGGCCTATCTAAAATCTATTAATGTTAGAGACTTGACGTTTGATGAAAAGTTACAAATCAAGAGGACTGGAAGACCCACACCTGATCTCAAGATGGAGTCTCAAGGTAAAAGTAAGTGAAGAACATATACACACAGCTTCAGCAGCTCAGTCTATGACAAGCACACCTGGATCTGTGGGTGTGAGGAAACAAACCATTTGTACTGCTTCCCATGTTATTGTTCGGTGGAAAGGATACCTGGACATTAAAGGGTGTGAATGACATGAAGGAAATGGTAGAAAAGGCTAAAAACATCAACACTTTGGTTAAACATTTTGACAACCAAATGAATCTAACAATGTTGGGAACAGTGGATTTGGTCTCAGTTAAGTACTGGATACCAGTTATCAGTGGAAAGACACAGCAAGAAAGTGGAAGAAAACCTTCATGTTCTATCAATTATAATTGACTGCAATAAGCTGTGTGCTGAAGAAGAAGTAGCTTTATGGCACCATGATGAATCAGAAGACTCAAAGACTGCTGGAATGTTTCACAGACTGGTAGATTTCACCTGCAGCATTGATTGGAAGTTGTCCAAAGACATACAAATCTCAACTATTTTAAAGAAACATCAAAAACATTCAGAATGAACTCCTGGAGTACATGCTAACAATATGCAGAGAAGAAATAAAAAAGAGATTCATACTGCAAAATCTGTAGCAGTAATTGAAGCCGAAACCACTGATGTCACAGAGCTGTGGCAAATTGCCATTTTGTTCTATTATGTTGTCAAGGACCAATTGCTGTAGCATTTCTGGGGATATTTGATACCACCTGGACAGACTGCAGAGCATATTGCTGGTGTGATAAGTGAACAGTTGAAGAGGTAGTAGGAGACCAACATGAAAAAGCGGTTGCTCAGAGTTATGATGGTGTTTCTGTTATGACTGGAGTTCAGCATACAGTCCAGGCCATCATAAGACAGGAATTTAAATATGATTATTATGTATACTGCCATGCACACCAACTTAATCTGGTAATGCAAAGAGCCACACAACATAATACTGAAGCAGCAACATATATATTTTTTAAATCTTGGTGGAATTCCAGCCTTTTTCTCATGTTCAATTCAAAGAGAAGCTGCTCTGGACAATACATCAGCATGATGCATGCCACAAATGTCTGGAACACAGTGGAATTTTAATATCCATACTGTAAATACAGTGTATGAAACTTGGACTTGCTGTCACAGTGTTTTTGTTATTTGTACAAGTGTCGTACATCTGCTGCAGCAACTGTACAGGAAGCAAATGAGCTACTGCGAACACTTGAAGATGAGGAATTTAAGTTTTGGCTGACTGTTTTCCATTGCTTAATACCCCATGATGACATTCTTTACAGGCAACTTCAGTGTCAGTCCACAGATGCAACCACAGTTGAAAAGGATGTACATATATTTTTTGAAAATAGTTGACAGTGTCAGATCAGATATCAACGGCATTGCAGAAAAGTACCGACAGACAGAGGACATCCTGGCAAGACATAGATGAGGACCATCAGGATCCCAGCCATTGCAGCACATATTGTCGATTGCAGCAAAGGAAGTGAGTGATGTCATAAAGTTCCAGCCAACATCTAGATTTGAAAAAACTGGGCATCTTCAGGCTTCTCAGCTGTTACTGCCTGAAAACCTTTCAACATACCTAAAAGATTTTCCAGTAAATCTCCTCACAGCTACTATAGAAAACTATCCATTCCTGTTGAGGGTACAACTTAGAATGGAACTTGGAGTGGTGTATTACCGTGAAGACTTTGCAGTAAGTGGTAGTACGGTCAAGATGTTAAAATCCTTGGTGGACAACATGTTTTCAGAGATTTACAAGGTGTTGTTGATTGCAGCCACCACACCAATGACACCAATGTCAACTGCTGAGGCAGAAAGTTGTTTCTCAACAATGAAAATAATTAAAACATTTCTTTGTAGTACAATGGGGCAGGAAAGAATGAATGGATTAGCTATAATTTTAGTAGGAAAGGAGTTAATGTGGAGTGTGACAAACTTCAACCAAAGAGTTATTGATTTGTTTGCACAAAATAAAGAGAGATGAATGGACTTTATCTAAAAGTAAGAAATCTGAGAAATACCCAGAGGATTATAACAGAGGCACTTATTTGGAACTATAGTACAAGTACTTAATTTGGTACCAGGGTCACGTGAACATTGTGTTTGCTTGGGAAACTTAAAACAGTCCCTTCTGTGTGTCCAGAAAAAGGAAAGAAAAAAGAAATCCAGTATGACCATAGGTATTCTAGACCAGACCACAGCTTCTCTTCAGGTGCAGAAACAGAGTACAAAGTACTTTTTGTTACATACTGCATAGGGAAGTCTTCAAACCACTAGTAAACAATAAAATCAGCACTAAAAGTTGTGAGTCCGAAATGCTCTTTTATTAACATAAAATTACATAAAAATTGAACGCTTTTGTCAATAAAACCTTGACTTCATCAGAATCAACCAGAAAGCCACAAGACACCTTCTTAAATACTATAAAATAACCAATAGGTTGCATAGTTACTTTTCAAGAGGTTAATAGATCAATTAAACAATAAAACTTTAAAGAAAAAGCTTTTCTAAAATAACTCAGCAACGTTTAAATGCAATAACAAGTTGTTAGAAAATCCCAAACCAATAGGGAAAATGTTGTTGACTGAAACACTTTATATATATATATATATATATGTTAACATTTCTCAGTAGGTGGAAACAATGCCACAGTAAATATAATTTAAAAAAATACAAGTTGTAGTGCATATAAAATTACTAAATAGCTTCTGCTTTTTCCTTTAAAAGAGGATAAATGCTCAAATAGCCATTTAAACCAGGGGGGAGGTTGGCAGCTAACCTAAGCTGCCACATAAGTTCTTTTTTACATAAAAAATTCTGCCAGTCCCCTCCTCTAACATCTTGCTTTACCCAGTCAAGTATTGCAAATTTGTAACCTGTATGATTCTCACAAATAACACCGTGTTTATACAGTGCATTAGTTTCTCTTTTGTTTTTAATGTCATACAGGTGTTCATACATTCTAGTTTTTAAGGTTCTTTGGGTTTTCCCAATATAGTATGAACTACATGTGTTGCACCTGGCTATATACACCAGCCTACTGGTACAACAGTTTCCTCCCCTAGGGTAAATAATACTTTTCATTAAATTGTTCAAATGCATTACTGATTCTTGTAGAATATAACTACAGTATTTACATCTACCACAAGGTCTCGTACCCATTACACCTTTATTTTTATTTTTGTGTGGGGGTACATTCTGTCCCTTCTCCAGAATTCTCTTAATGTTTAGTCCTATTTTGGTAGTAAAAAAAGGTTTGTCTCCCACCACTTTAAATATCTCATTATCTGCTTTAAAAATGCTCCAGTTTTTCTGCATTACTTTTTTTATTTGTTGACATAAGGGGCTATACTGTACAATACAAGTTTGTTCATAGTTAATACTATCACCTTTTCAGTTTCCCCCACATGTCTTGAAACATTTTTCTTGTTTTTATCTAAACCTTTACCAAGAAGGGGTGTATATTTTTCCCCCACTCGTCTAGAACTTCAGTTGAAGTATCTTCTACCAAACTTGCAGGGTAGCCTCTTTCCAAAAACATTTTCTTAAGAAATGCAAATTCCATTCTGACGTCTTGATACAAAGACGTCATCCTGGCTACCCTCACAGCTTGTCCTTTTATGATACTTTTCTTCTGAGATAAGGGGTGGTGACTATTGTAATGCAAATAATTATTACAAAAATTTTTTTTTCTGTAAATCCTAGATATAAAGTTCTCTTGACCTTTAATAATTTTAATATCCAAATAACTAATTTCGTGAAAGTCATGATGGAATGTAAACTTTAAAAATTCTGTGGTTTGATTCAAATACTGTATAAACGGTGGAATTTCAGCAACGTTTCCTTTCCATAAAATAAATATGTCATCCAAAAAACGACAGTAAAAGGATATGTTCTCATAGAATTTACTTTTTAATAAATACTGTCTTTCCCATCCCAGTAAAACTAATTTGGAATAAGTAGGGGCACAAGCCACTCCCATCGCTACACCTCTGGCCTGTTGGTAAAATTCAACCTCAAAAAAGATGTAGTTGTTGTCCAAAATAATTTCCATAATTTCGCTAAGCAATTTGACCTCATTGTTGTCTAAATTAAAAAACTGTACAGGGTTTCTTCAAAAAAGGACAATCCTTCCTGCTTTGGAATACAGGTAAAAAGGTCAACTACATCTATAGTCAAGAGGTGTAGGTCAGTATGCCACAAATGATCTTTAAGTTGCCCAAGGAAATCCCAAGAGTCTTTAACCAGGTGGGGACATAAATCAACAACATGCTTTATGCTCCTGTCCACATACACAGACAAATTGTGGGTCTTAGATCCAGCCGCGGCCACAATGGGCCTAAAAGGAAGATTCTCAACACTTTTGTGTACGTTAGGTATCCCAAAGATGGCCGGAATTTTTGGATGCAAATTGGTTAGAAAATCATATACTGTCTTGTCAATTCTTTGGACCATCAAATATTCATACAGGAAGCTATGTATTCTTCTGTAGGCTATGCAGATCTCATTCCTAGAACACACTGAATAATAATTTTCATTAAACAAAATTTTCTGCATAGCATCAGTATAATTAGTACTGTTGTATACTACAATTCCTCCACCCTTGTCAGGAACCATGGCACGAATACTCCTGTCGTTTCTCAATTTGTCAAGTAGGGCCCTCTCTATTTTGTTAAGGTTGTAAAAGATTTTTTTATCCCTTCCCCAAATTTCGTAAATTTCATCCCTAATAACCTTCTCAAATGTACCAATAAGAGGATGGAGGGGTGGATTGAAAGTACTACTTTTCTTAAAACCTGTCCTAACTATATTGACAGGGTCATTTTCATTCTTAACGTTTATTACTTTTAAGTTAAGCTTCCTTAGATATAATTGTAATTCCACAAAGGTGTCAGCTATGTCAGGTGTTCTAGTTGGAACAAATTTAAATCCTTTAGAGAATAGAGAAAAATGTTCAGGTGTAATTTCTTGATCTGTATAATTGAAAATATGAAAACCATTCATAGTATATTGAATTTTTGACGAATTACTATTAAAACTAGAAGCTAAAAAAGAATCTCCTACCATTTCGGGGGGTTTCTGAATTTGGTTGCTACCTTCTGGTAAGCAGAAAAATTTGTCTGTTTGTGATTGGCTATTCTCTTGGAGCATCTGGGTATAGGAAAATCCTGGTAACCAACAGTCTCATGTTCCTCATCTTCTGAAACAAATTGTTCTTGGTCGTTAGTATCCTCAAAACCCCTAGGTTTTGGTATAAATTCACCAGATGGAACACTTGTAAAACCCCCTACACTACTTGACTCATATCCCATTAGTCTTTCTGTGGAATACACCCTCTTTTCTTCATATTGTTTCCTATCTCTATTTAACTTTTTAATTTTTCTATTAAAAACACTGTCACATTTTTTGCCAACTCTGTCCAAAACCTTGCTGTACAGACCCTGATACTGATCAAAAAGCAGGTCAGTAACAATCAATTCATTTAAATGTTCAACTTCCTTCTGTAAATTAACCTCCATTTTCTCATACACTAATACACTCTTTTCAAGTAATTCCAGGCCCCATCTATCAAACATGTTAGTAAATTCTTTAATACATTCTTGGTCGTAATATATTCCAAAAGGAAACCTATAAACCCTAAGACCCTGGGGCACTATTTTTCCTTAGTAAATTCTTTAATACATTCTTGGTCGTAATATATTCCAAAAGGAAACCTATAAACCCTAAGACCCTGGGGCACTATTTTTCCTTTTATACATTCTTTCAAATAACAAATTTCTAGTTGACACATTTTGTATTTGAAAAAATCTTTTTTCAAATGTATAAATCATGTCTTTTAAAGAGTTAAAATCATGATGTACAGTTGTGTTTTCATTTTGAACATTAGATGGTCCACAATTAAAACCAGAAAAGGAATAGTGTTTTTCAAACAAGTGAGCATAAGAAATCTCGGAAATAACAATAGGGCGATCTTTAGTATGGGTGTTTAAACCAGCCGTAGCAGTGGTTTGAAAGTTACTCATATTTTTAATTTGATTAGTACATGTACAGACTGCGCCCTTAACTGGAACAGTATGGTAGAACCGAGCTTGTTTGTTACCATTTGTATAAACAATTTCAGACCCAACAATACCTTTTTTAGCAGTTGCGTTACTGTGTGGTTGATGAAAACCATCCGTACCGTCACGGTCATGGTCAGAATCGATTCCTGGGTCCAGGTCAACAACACAGTTGGTTCTAGAGTTCGTTAATACAAACGTTATATCATCCTTGCTTCCATTGCTGCTAGAATGCACTGGGAGGCCGGAAGAAGGAGCTTCAACATCCGCCCGGTGTACCTGTGCTACCGCAATACCTCCTCGTCGTTGTTTAAGGTCGACCACAACCAAATCCGAACTGTTAACCTGTGGAACACACTCAGGTTGTGGTCGGTCTCCCTTAAGAGAACCAGTAATGGGAGAAGAACATTGAAAAGTGTGATGTGGCTGAGATAGCATATCCAAAAGGCGAGTGAGCTCGCCCTTAAGGTCTGCAATGTCTTTCTTCACTGCCATAAGTTCTAAGTTAGATCCAACGTCAGGAAAAGGTGAAAAATCAATGGAGCGGTCGGACTCCATGACAACCAAACCACCAAATAAAAACTGTAAACCAAAAAAAAAACGGTGGTAATTTAGTGCTCAAAACCACTAGTAAACAATAAAATCAGCACTAAAAGTTGTGAGTCCGAAATGCTCTTTTGTTAACATAAAATTACATAAAAATTGAGCGCTTTCGTCAATAAAACCTTGACTTCATCAGAATCAACCAGAAAGCCACAAGACACCTTCTTAAATACTATAAAATAACCAATAGGTTGCATAGTTACTTTTCAAGAGGTTAATAGATCAATTAAACAATAAAACTTTAAAGAAAAAGCTTTTCAAAATATAACAGCAACGTTTAAATGCAATAACAAGTTGTTAGGAAATCCCAAACCAATAGGGAAAATGTTGTTGACTGAAACACTTTTTTATATATATATGTTAACATTTCTCAGTAGGTGGAAACAATGCCACAGTAAATATTATTTTAAAAAATACAAGTTGTAGTGCATATAAAATTACTAAATAGCTTCTGCTTTTTCCTTTAAAACAGGATAAATGCTCAAATAGCCATTTAAACCAGGGGGGAGGTTGGCAGCTAACTTAAGCTGCCACATAAGTTCTTTTTTACATAAAAAATTCTGCCAGTCCCCTCCTCTAACATCTTGCTTTACCCAGTCAAGTATTGCAAATTTGTAACCTGTATGATTCTCACAAATAACACTGTGTTTATACAGTGCATTAGTTTCTCTTTTGTTTTTAATGTCATACAGGTGTTCATACATTCTAGTTTTTAAGGTTCTTTTTGTTTTCCCAATATAGTATGAACTACATGTGTTGCACCTGGCTATATACACTAGCCTACTGGTACAACAGTTTCCTCCCCTAGGGTAAATAATACTTTTCATTAAATTGTTCAAATGCATTACTGATTCTTGTAGAATATAACTACAGTATTTACAACTACCACAAGGTCTCGTACCCATTACACCTTTATTTTTATTTTTGTGTGGGGGTACATTCTGTCCCTTCTCCAGAATTCTCTTAATGTTTAGTCCTATTTTGGTAGTAAAAAAAGGTTCATCTCCCACCACTTTAAATATCTCATTATCTGCTTTAAAAATGCTCCAGTTTTTCTGCATTACTTTTTTTATTTGTTGACATAAGGGGCTATACTGTACAATACAAGTTTGTTCATAGTTAATACTATTCACTTTTTCAGTTTCCCCCACATGTCTTGAAACATTTTTCTTGTTTTTATCTAAACCTAGAACTTATGTGGCAGCTTAGGTTAGCTCCCAACCTCACCCCTGGTTTAAATGGCTATTTGAGCATTTATCCTGTTTTAAAGGAAAAAGCAGAAGCTATTTAATAATTTTATATGCACTACAACTTGTATTTTTTAAAATAATATTTACTGTGGCATTGTTTCCACATTCTGAGAAATGTTAACATATATATATAAGAAAGTGTTTCAGTCAACAACATTTTCCCTACTGGTTTGGGATTTCCTAACAACTTGTTATTGCATTTAAACTTTGCTGTTATATTTTAGAAAAGCTTTTTCTTTAAAGTTTTATTGTTTAATTGATCTATTAACCTCTTGAAAAGTAACTATGCAACCTATTGGTTATTTTATAGTACTTAAGAAGGTGTCTTGTGGCTTTCTGGTTGAGTCTGATGAAGTCAAGGTTTTATTGGCGAAAGCGCTCAATTTTTATGTAATTTTATGTTAACAAAAGAGCATTTCGGACTCGCAAATTTTAGTGCTGATTTTATTGTTTACTAGTGGTTTTGAGCACTAAATTACCACCGTTTTTTTTTTGGTTTACAGTTTTTATTTGGTGGTTTGCTTGTCATGGAGTCCGACCACTCCATTGTTTTTTCACCTATTCCTGATGTTGGTTCTAACTTAGAACTTATGGCAGTGAAGAAAGACATTGCAGACCTTAACTCACTCACCTTTTGGATATGCTATCTCAGCCGCATCACACTTTTCAACGTTCTTCTCCCATTACTGGTTCTCTTAAGGGAGACCAACCACAACCTGAATGTGTTCCACAGGTTAACAGTTCGGATTTGGTTGTGGTCGACCTTAAACAACGATGAGGAGGTATTGCGGTAGCACAGGTACACCAGGCGGATGTTGAAGCTCCTACTTCTGGCCTCCCAGTGCATTCTAGCAGCAATGGAAGCAAGGCTGATATACCGTTTGTATTAACGAACTCTAGAACCAACTGTGTTGTTGACCTGGACCCAGGAATCGATTCTGACCATGACTGTGAAGGTACGGTTGGTTTTCATCAACCACACAGTAACGCAACTGCTAAAAAAGGTACTGTTGGGTCTGAAATTATTTATACAAATGGTAACAAACATGCTCGGGTCTACCATACTGTTCCAGTTAAGGGTGCAGTCTGTACATGTACTAATCAAATTAAAAATACGAGTAACTTTCAAACCACTGCTATGGCTGGTTTAAACACCCATACTAAAGATCACCCTATTGTTATTTCCGAGAATTCTTATGCTCACTTGTTTGAAAAACACTATTCATTTTCTGGTTTTAAATGTGGAACATCTAATGTTCGAAATGAAAACGCAACTGTACATCATGATTTTAACTCTTTAAAAGACATGATTTATACATTTGAAAAAAGATTTTTAAAATACAAAATGTGTCAACCACAAATTTGTTATTTGAAAGAATGTATAAAAGGAAAAATAGTGCCCCAGGGTCTTAGGGTCTATAAGTTTCCTTTTGGAATATATTACGACCAAGAATGTATTAAAGAATTTACTAACATGTTTGATAAATGGGGCCTGGAATTACTTGAAAAGAGTGTATTAGTGTATGAGAAAAAAGTTGAACATTTAAATGAATTGATTGTTACTGACCTGCTTTTTGACCAGTATCAGGGTCTGTACAGCAAGGTTTTGGACAGAGTTGGCAAAAAATGTGACAGTGTTTTTAATAAAAAAATTAAAAAGTTCAATAGAGATAGGAAACAATATGAAGAAAATAGGGTGTATTCCACAGAAAGACTAATGGGATATGAGTCAAGTAGTGTAGGGGGTTTTACAAGTGTTCCGTCTGGTGAATTTATACCAAAACCTAGAGGTTTTGAGGATATTAACAACCAAGAACAATTTGTTTCAGAAGATGAGGAACATGAGACTGTTGGTTACCAGGATTTTCCTATACCCAGACGCTCCAAGAGAATAGCCAATCGCAAACAGATGAATTTTTCTGCTTACCAGAAGGTAGCAACCAAATTCAGAAACCCCCCCAAATGGTAGGAGATTCGTTTTTAGCTTCTAGTTTTAATAGTAATTTGTCAAAAATGCAATATACTATGAATGGTTTTCATATTTTCAATTATACAGATCAAGAAATTACACCTGAATATTTTCTCTATTCTCTAAAGGATTTAAATTTGTTCCAACTAGAACACCTGACATAGCTGACACCTTTGTGGAATTACAATTATATCTAAGGAAGCTTAACTTAAAAGTAATAAATGTTAAGAATGAAAAGGACCCTGTCAATATAGTTAGGACAGGTTTTAAGAAAAGTAATACTTTCAATCCACCCCTCCATCCTCTTATTGGTACATTTGAGAAGGTTATTAGGGATGAAATTTACGAAATTTGGGGAAGGGATAAAAAAATCTTTTACAACCTTAACAAAATAGAGAGGGCCCTACTTGACAAATTGAGAAATGACAGGAGTATTCGTGTCATGGTTCCTGACAAGGGTGGAGGAATTGTAGTATACAACAGTACTGATTATACTGATGCTATGCAGAAAATTTTGTTTAATGAAAATTATTATTCAGTGTTTTCTAGGAATGAGATCTACATAGCCTGCAGAAGAATAGATAGCTTCTTGTATGAATATTTGATGGACCAAAGAATTGACAAGACAGTATATGATTTTCTAACCAATTTGCATCCAAAAATTCCGGCCATCTTTGGGATACCTAAAGTACACAAAAGTGTTGAGAATCCTCCTTTTAGGCCCATTGTGGCCGTGGCTGGATCTAAGACCCACAATTTATCTGTGTATGTGGACAGGAGGATAAAGCATGTTGTTGATTTATGTCCCCACCTGATTAAAGACTCTTGGGATTTCCTTGGGCAACTTAAAGATCATTTGTGGCATACTGACCTACACCTCTTGACTATAGATGTAGTTGACTTTTTACCTGTATTCCAAAGCAGGAAGGGTTGTCCTTTTTTGAAGAAACCCTGTACAGTTTGTCTAATTTAGACAACGATGAGGTAAAATTGCTTAGCGAAATTATGGAAATTATTTTGGACAACAACTACATCTTTTTTGAGGGTGAATTTTACCAACAGGTCAGAGGTGTAGCGATGGGAGCGGCTTGTGCCCCTACTTATTCCAAATTAGTTTTACTGGGATGGGAAAGACAGCATTTATTTAAAAGTAAATTCTCTGAGAACATATCCTTTTACTGTCGTTTTTTGGATGACATATTTGTTTTATGGAAAGGAAACTTTGCTGAAATTCCACCGTTTATACAGTATTTGAATCAAACCACAGAATGTCTGAAGTTTACATTCCATCATGACTTTCAATAAATTAGTTATTTGGATATTAAAATTATTAAAGGTCAAGAGAAATTTATATCTAGAATTTACAGAAAAAAAACTTTTTGTAATAATTATTTGCATTAAAATAGTCACCACCCCTTATCTCAGAAGAAAAGTATCATAAAGGGACAAGCTGTGAGGGTAGCCAGGATGACGTCTTTTTATCAAGACATCACAATGGAATTTGCATTTCTTAAGAAAATGTTTTTGGAAAGAGGCTACCCTGCAAGTTTGGTAGAAGATACTTTAACTGAAGTTCTAGACGAGTGGGGGAAAAAAAATACACCCCTTCTTGGTAAAGGTTTAGATAAAAACAAGAAAAATGTTTCAAGACATGTGGGTGAAACTGAAAAAGTGAATAGTATTAACTATGAACAAACTTGTATTGTACAGTATAGCCCCTTATGTCAACAAATAAAAAAAGTAATGCAGAAAAACTGGAGCATTTTTAAAGCAGATAATGAGATATTTAAAGTGGTGGGAGACGAACCTTTTTTTACTACCAAAATAGGACTAAACATTAAGAGAATTCTGGAGACGGGACAGAATGTACCCCCACACAAAAATAAAAATAAAGGTGTAATGGGTACAAGACCTTGTGGTAGATGTAAATACTGTAGTTATATTCTACAAGAATCAGTAATGCATTTGAACAATTTAATGAAAAGTATTATTTACCCTAGGGGAGGAAACTGTTGTACCAGTAGGCGAGTGTATATAGCCAGGTGCAACACATGCAGTTCATACTATATTGGGAAAACCCAAAGAACCTTAAAAACTAGAATGTATGAACACCTGTATGACATTAAAAATAAAAGAGAAACTAATACACTGTATAAACACAGTGTTATTTGTGAGAATCATACAGGTTAGAAATTTGCAATACTTGACTGGGTAAAGCAAGATGTTAGAGGAGGGGTCTGGCAGAATTTTTTATGTAAAAAAGAACTTATGTGGCAGCTTAGGTTAGCTGCCAACCTCCCCCCTGGTTTAAATGGCTATTTGAGCATTTATCCTGTTTTAAAGGAAAAAGCAGAAGCTATTTAGTAATTTTATATGCACTACAACTTGTATTTTTTAAAATAATATTTACTGTGGCATTGTTTCCACCTACTGAGAAATGCTAACATATATATATAAAAAAGTGTTTCAGTCAACAACATTTTCCCTATTGGTTTGGGATTTCCTAACAACTTATTATTGCATTTAAATGTTGCTGTTATATTTTAGAAAAGCTTTTTCTTTAAAGTTTTATTGTTTAATTGAACTATTAACCTCTTGAAAAGTAACTATGCAACCTATTGGTTATTTTATAGTATTTAAGAAGGTGTCTTGTGGCTTTCTCATTGATTCTGTTGAAGTCAAGGATTTATTGACGAAAGCGCTCACTTTTTATGTAATTTGACGTTAACAAAAGAGCATTTCGGACTCGCAACTTTTAGTGCTGATTTTATTGTTTACTAGTGGTTTTGAGCACTAAATTACCACCGGCTTTTTTTGGTTTACAGTTTTTATTTGGTGGTTTGGTTGTCATGGAGTCCGACCACTCCATTGATTTTTCACCTATTCCTGATGTTGGATCTAACTTAAAACTTATGGCAGTGAAGAAAGACATTGCAGACCTTAAGGGCGAGCTCACTCGCCTTTTGGATATGCTATCTCAGCCGCATCACACTTTTCAACGTTCTTCTCCCATTACTGGTTCTCTTAAGGGAGACCAACCACAACCTGAATGTGTTCCACAGGTTAACAGTTCGGATTTGGTTGTGGTCGACCTTAAACAATGACGAGGAGGTATTGTGGTAGCACAGGTACACCAGGCGGATGTTGAAGCTCCTTCTTCCGGCCTCCCAGTGCATTCTAGCAGCAATGGAAGCAAGGCTGATATACCATTTGTATTAACGAACTCTAGAACCAACTGTGTTGTTGACCTGGACCCAGGAATCGATTCTGACCATGACCGTGATAGTACAGATGGCTTTCTTCAACCACACAGTAACGCAACTGCTAAAAAAGGTACTGTTGGGTCTGAAATTATTTATACAAATGGTAACAAACAAGCTCGGGTCTACCATACTGTTCCAGTTAAGGGTGCAGTCTGTACATGTACTAATCAAATTAAAAATACGAGTAACTTTCAAACAACTGCTACGGCTGGTTTAAATACCCATACTAAAGATCACCCTATTGTTATTTCCGAGAATTGTTATGCTCACTTGTTTGAAAAACACTATTCCTTTTCTGG
Source organism: Protopterus annectens (assembly GCF_019279795.1). Lineage (NCBI taxonomy): Eukaryota > Metazoa > Chordata > Ceratodontiformes > Protopteridae > Protopterus > Protopterus annectens. The sequence goes on from NC_056728.1 coordinate 1,093,739,496, forward strand.
TTTTAAATGTGGGCCATCTAATGTTCGAAATGAAAACGCAACTGCACATCATGATTTTAACTATTTAAAAAACATGATTTATACATTTGAAAAAAGATTTTTCAAAAACAAAATGTGCCAACTAGAAATTTGTTATTTGAAAGAATGTATAAAAGGAAAAATAGTGCCCCAGGGTCTTAGGGTCTATAAGTTTCCTTTTGGAATATATTACGACCAAGAATGTATTAAAGAATTTACTAACATGTTTGATAGATGGGGCCTGGAATTACTTGAAAAGAGTGTATTAGTGTATGAGAAAAAAGTTGAACATTTAAATGAATTGATTGTTAATGACCTGCTTTTTGACCAGTATCAGGGTCTGTACAGCAAGGTTTTGAACAGAGTTGGCAAAAAATGTGACAGTGTGTTTAATAAAAAAATTAAAAAGTTAAATAGAGATAGGAAACAATATGAAGAAAATAGGGTGTATTCCACAGAAAGACTAATGGGATATGAGTCAAGTAGGGTAGGGGGGTTTACAAGTGTTCCATCTGGTGAATTTATACCAAAACCTAGGGGGTTTTGAGGATATTAACGACCAAGAACAATTTGTTTCAGAAGATGAGGAACATGAGACTGTTGGTTACCAGGATTTTCCTATACCCAGACGCTCCAAAAGAATAGCCAATCGCAAACAGACAAATTTTTCCTGCTTACCAGAAGGTAGCAACCAAATTCAGAAACCCCCCAAATGGTAGGAGATTCGTTTTTAGCTTCTAGTTTTAATAGTAATTTGTCAAAAATGCAATATACTATGAATGGTTTTCATATTTTCAATTATATAGATCAAGAAATTACACCTGAATATTTTTCTCTATTCTCTAAAGGATTTAAATTTGTTCCAACTAGAACACCTGTCATAGCTGACACCTTTATGGAATTACAATTATATCTAAGGAAGCTTAACTTAAAAGTAATAAACGTTAAGAATGAAAAGGACCCTGTCAATTTAGTTAGGACAGGTTTTAAGAAAAGTAGTACTTTCAATCCACCCCTCCATCCTCTTATTGGTACATTTGAGAAGGTTTTTAGGGATGAAATTTACGAAATTTGGGGAAGGGATGAAAAAATCTTTTACAACCTTAACAAAATAGAGAGGGCCCTACTTGACAAATTGAGAAACGAAAGGAGTATTCGTGTCATGGTTCCTGACAAGGGTGGAGGAATTGTAGTATACAACAGTACTGATTATACTGATGCTATGCAGAAAATTTTGTTTAATGAAAATTATTATTCAGTGTGTTCTAGGAATGAGATCTACATAGCCTGCAGAAGAATAGATAGCTTCTTGTATGAATATTTGATGGACCAAAGAATTGACAAGACAGTATATGATTTTCTAACCAATTTGCATCCAAAAATTCCGGCCATCTTTGGGATACCTAAAGTACACAAAAGTGTTGAGAATCCTCCTTTTAGGCCCATTGTGGCTGCGGCTGGATCTAAGACCCACAATTTATCTGTGTATGTGGACAGGAGTATATAGCATGTTGTTGACTTATGTCCCCACCTGGTTAAAGACTCTTGGGATTTCCTTGGGCAACTTAAAGATCATTTGTGGCATACTGACCTATACCTCTTGACTATAGATGTAGTTGACCTTTTTGCCTGTATTCCAAAGCAGGAAGGATTGTCCTTTTTTGAAGAAACCCTGTACAGTTTGTCTAATTTAGACAACGATGAGGTCAAATTGCTTAGCGAAATTATGGAAATTATTTTGGACAACAACTACATCTTTTTTGAGGTTGAATTTTACCAACAGGTCAGAGGTGTAGCGATGGGAGTGGCTTGTGCCCCTACTTATTCCAAATTAGTTTTACTGGGATGGGAAAGACAGCATTTATTTAAAAGTAAATTCTCTGAGAACATATCCTTTTACTGTCATTTTTTGGATGACATATTTATTTTATGGAAAGGAAACGTTGCTGAAATTCCACCGTTTATACAGTATTTGAATCAAACCACAGAATTTTTGAAGTTTACATTCCATCATGACTTTCACGAAATTAGTTATTTGGATATTAAAATTATTAATGGTCAAGAGAACTTTATATCTATGATTTACAGAAAAAAAACTTTTTGTAATAATTATTTGCATTACAATAGTCACCACCCCTTATCTCAGAAGAAAAGTATCATAAAGGGACAAGCTGTGAGGGTAGCCAGGATGACGTCTTTGTATCAAGACGTCACAATGGAATTTGCATTTCTTAAGAAAATGTTTTTGGAAAGAGGCTACCCTGCAAGTTTGGTAGAAGATACTTTAACTGAAGTTCTAGACGAGTGGGTGAAAAAATATACACCCCTTCTTGGTAAAGGTTTAGATAAAAACAAGAAAAATGTTTCAAGACATGTGGGGGAAACTGAAAAGGTGAATAGTATTAACTATGAACAAACTTGTATTGTACAGTATAGCCCCTTATGTCAACAAATAAAAAAAGTAATGCAGAAAAACTGGAGCATTTTTAAAGCAGATAATGAGATATTTAAAGTGGTGGGAGACGAACCTTTTTTACTACCAAAATAGGACTAAACATTAAGAGAATTCTGGAGAAGGGACAGAATGTACCCCCACACAAAAATAAAAATAAAGGTGTAATGGGTACGAGACCTTGTGGTAGATGTAAATACTGTAGTTATATTCTACAAGAATCAGTAATGCATTTGAACAATTTAATGAAAAGTATTATTTACCCTAGGGGAGGAAACTGTTGTACCAGTAGGCTAGTGTATATAGCCAGGTGCAACACATGTAGTTCATACTATATTGGGAAAACCCAAAGAACCTTAAAAACTAGAATGTATGAACACCTGTATGACATTAAAAATAAAAGAGAAACTAATGCACTGTATAAACACAGTGTTATTTGTGAGAATCATACAGGTTACAAATTTGCAATACTTGACTGGGTAAAGCAAGATGTTAGAGGAGGGGACTGGCAGAATTTTTTATGTAAAAAAGAACTTATGTGGCAGCTTTCAGTCAACAACATTTTCCCTATTGGTTTCGGATTTCCTAACAGCTTGTTATTGCATTTAAACGTTTCTGTTATATTTTAGAAAAGCTTTTTCTTTAAAGTTTTATTGTTTAATTGATCTATTAACCTCTTGAAAAGTAACTATGCAACCTATTGGTTATTTTATAGTATTTAAGAAGGTGTCTTGTGGCTTTCTGGTTGATTCTGATGAAATCAAGGTTTTATTGACGAAAGCGCTCAAGTTTTATATAATTTTATGTTAATAAAAGAGCATTTCGGACTCGCAACTTTTAGTGCTGATTTTATTGTTTACTAGTGGTTTTGAGCACTAAATTACCACCGTTTTTTTTTTGGTTTAAAGTCTTCAAACCAAACTGCATATACATGTAGCAATGTGCTCTGCCTTCCAGCTGTGGTAACTATAATAGCAAATTGCATGGACTTTAAGATCAACTTACTGTCTTTCAGAATCACTAGCTCATAGGCATTGGAATGACCTCAAACTGTGAATATTAAATTAAGATAGTGCAGTGAGATCTCCAAATATCCTTACTTTTCATTTGACAATGTGCAAAATTTAGATTACTTCATATAGTACAGTGTATGTATACTACATCATGTGTAGTCATAATAGTTTCATGCAGTCAAGACCAACCACTTTTTATAGTTTAGAGGTGTTACAGCAGAACCTAAACACCTCACTACCTCTGAAATGTGCTTTAGTCTACTATTGGTTTGTAGACTATTCAGCATGTGCAATAGTGACTGAGCACTTATTTTATGTAAATCGGTAATCATGGTCAGGGTTGATCCCACTGTAACATAGCTCTGCCCCTTTCTAGTTGGCCCACCCATTTAGCTGTCTCCTGCAGCCACTACCTTAAAGGGAACTTATTTTCCCAATAATGAAACAATGGTAGCCGATTGCTGATCGTCAAAAGCCTACAGAGGATTGCTGTTTTTAGTTGCAGGAAATCTCTGAAGAGCTTGGCACCAAAACCTGACTTTTACGCTGACTAATGGTCTGGAAGCATGGAAGATGTGCTGAGGTTTTGGAAGCTGTCTGTCTATGTCCTCAGTGAGATATAACCTCCATATAGCTTAGGCTAACGTAACAATGATCAACATGAAGAACATTTCTGTTGACATGGACCAGACATTTCTTGCATTTATGACTTCTACTGTGTTTAAAACAAGTGGAAGCCACTGCCTGCTATTGATTTCTAAATGGTACTATATTTCTTTAGAAATACAATGATACAAACTGACAAACTGTATTCAGATAAATGTTGTATGTATGTGTGTAAGCCAAGATTGCTGGGAAATAAAAGGAAAAAGAACAAATGTGCAGTGTGTAGAAAACACATACAAATGATTGAAACTCATAAAGTACTGAATCTTACCAGGTGCTGTCTTTTGCAAAATATATGAAAATCATAAACAAGTCCTCTTGAGCAGGGAATTGTCAATAATGAGGATCTGGTATAAAACTTACCCTGCATCATATGAAGACTTAAAATAAATCTTAATCATGCATCTATATGAAGACCTGCTTCACAATAAAAGTAGGCTTTTGAGGCAGTTAAAAGTTCACTTAGAAAATGTCTTTGTTGGTGTTATACTAGAGTCCTACTGACAATAAAAAGGATGGATATTGTGAAATTGCTCTGCCAAGCTCTGCTGCTATGTTGTAAAGTTACATAAGGTTAAACCCTCTGACAGGGAAAAAGGAATCCATTGTTGTATAACCCAAGAAAGAAAACTGTGTGCTCATCTGACCTTGGTCAAATTTCCCTACAGGCCTGATAGTGGTAGTAATATGATTCCTCATTAGGCATCAGATATCCTTAGAAGGGCTTATTTCCATGTGGCAGAGATGCATGGTTATATTTCTCTGATGGTACACATGCTGTTACAGGCACCTGAGTGATCACAATGCTGTCATGCAACATAGCTGTATGCAGTCATTCAGGCAACTGATTGCACTGCATACCAATTCAGAATGTTGCATTAGTCAGCAGTGCAAACATAGTAAGTTTACAGCAATACTTGCATAGCAGTGAGAGAGTGTGGCATCTATTCCATGCTTGTGGAGTAACTTGTCTTAGCAGTGCTAGAGCATTACTGCATTACTTCATGGGCCATACAGGCCCTAACCCATCTAATGTGCATGTCACCAGTCGGTAGAGCATTAACTCATCATGCACAACATCCCTATAGCACTCAGTCATTTATCATGCCTATGCTGCAACATGATCACACATGGAGTGATGCTACATGCAGCACAGTTGACAACACTGACAGTTCTCATGCATCACATCTCACAGAAGGTACCTCTAGTAAAGGTCCAGTGAAACAACATGGGCGTGAAGATTCCTCATATGACAGGATTATCCAGCATCATAGTATGAGCCGTCAATATGATGACTTCATCTACTTTAGGTTTACCATCACAGGTATCTCAGTGTGTGTCCATTAAACTATAATGATGATGACCGCTGTGCCACCTAAAGTACACTGTGCATGTTTGCAGTCATTGTCCTGTATGACACCACAAGAATTAAACTCTCACAACGTATAACAAACAGTCTGTTAATATATTTTAAATTTGCTTCAATGTATATTGTTCACAGGTGTAACATGTTTAATCTGCATAGCAACTACATGTGCTACAGCAGCAATGATGACCTTTATGACATGGGTCATAGTGCACAAAAACAGCATTCCTTACATATGTCATATACACTAGTATACTTTTAATTTATACCAAATGCTGAAGCTACTACCAGGTAAAAGCAACTTATACTTCAGTGATGTAGCCTGGGTGGGCTGTCTGGAGAAAAACAGACGTTGACAATTAGTAGTAGATTTATTTTCTTTTACTTTATATATATATATATATATATATATATATATATATATATATATACATATACACATATATATATATAGCCATGTGACCTCTCACAGACACTCATACAAGTATGGCACATTCATTGTATGCCATATACACACATATAAGACGTTGTGACAGTGTCTATGAACTTCAGTGCTATTGTGTTGGCAAAGCTGAACAATGTCTTCAGAGTGATGCTGTTTAATGGTTTTCATTTTAAACTTATTAGCAATAGTACTCAGATGTGCCCTTACACCCACTTACACACACACACACACACACACACACACACACACACACACATGGACTCATGTGATACACATATTTCATGCCTGCAGACTGTCAGAATCACAGGACCTCCACAGAATATATGTGGCCCATAAACACACAGCATGTCTACAGCACTTGTAGTCCACCTGCTGTCCTACTGATTATGATCTCAGTGATAAATTAGTGTTGTTACCATCACATGTTACTGTTATATGTACAGGTATGTTATGTTCATGATCCAGTCTTTCATGTGTATGTATGATGTTTGCCATGTACACGTCACATATATTAATATGTCTGTCATGTGCTGTACTACTTTACTGACATTTATAGGTGTTCATCACATGCTGCTCTGTGTTCAGTGTACCTATGGGGTATCAAGACTCAAAGTCCTGAGCCAGATGTCACAGTGCTGCCTGAGCCTGCAAATATGCATACAACTTTTGTCACCCACTGTTTCTAGATAACTATGCACTGTCCTTCTGAGCATAATCTGATGTCTGTGTTTTTTGAGGTAGATCACCAAAACAGAAGGCTGGGAGATCATCAAGCTTGAATGTTATCACAATGAGCAGCATGAAACACAGAAGTGACCATCTGTGCAGCCTTTTATGTTGCATATTGTAGTGCACCTTAGATGTATCCAGACCCCTGAATCTGGCTTTCAGTAGGCCAAACACTCGTTCAGTGGTGTTAACTGCTGTGGTATGTAATCTATTAAATGCACCCTCAGGAGGCATGGATAGGGCTCTGAATGCTGTCATGAGATAGGGCAGCAGTGGATATCGACAGTCACCAGTAAGTATGGTGAAAGACACATCTTAGCAGTGGACCATCACAAAGTAAGTAAAACATGCACATACATATCCCCATACAATTATACGAACCTAGTAATAGCCTCTCAGGGTTGGGGTTGTCACCATCACCAAATACTGCCCAAAGGGCATTTTGTTCCATATAGCAACATCATGTACACTGCTGGGGTGTGCTGTAATATGGCTAATAATGAGGAGATATGCTAAACACAACCTGACAAATGAATGAAGTCCACCCTTTCTAGTTATTGTGCAGCTCTTCATCTATACCAGTTGGTAGTTTTATTACTATGTGGGTGCATTAATGTGCACCAAAGACATGGGGAAAATGGCCATGGGCAGTCTGTTGCTCCAATGGTGTATTCAAAAAGTGGATGTACTCATCTGCCTTATAACACATGACTGCTCTAAAAAGTGGCTAGCAGCAGGGACATCATTGTGGTATTACCTATTTACTTCCGGAATCTTTCAATGTTCAGAATACCATAGGTTCTGGTAGTCCTTAGTTGCAGAGACTGGGTTACCCTGCTGTATAAACATGCATGGTGCTCACATTTCACACACAACATGCACCAACTCTCTGTCTAGTCTATACATATCTATAGTTCCTTTATCAGAGAGCTGGTTTAAATGCAGCCTGACTTGCCAGTGTACTGTCTGTCTCTTAGGAGATGGATGTGCTTGCAGGTCCTCATCCAACATTACCTGCAGGACCCCACCTGCAGCTCTTCAACAGCATGCTGCATTTCTCTAAGCTATACTGCACACACTGTAAGCTAACAAAAACATTTTTTTTCTAAAAATATATGGCCACTACCGCATCTCTGCCAAGAAATAATAGCATATAACAACAGAACTGTTTGTCACTTTTTATTATCATATAGTGCATGTGTGCATGAGTTCTTTTGAAGCATAGGAAGTGATTCCTACAATTAGAATACAGCATTCTCATTATAATATATGCTAAACGTCTAAATATGTTGGAATTGTTTTTGCCTTTATCTCGTTTTAGATCTACTTCAGCATGCTGCACTAAACACAACTTTTAGTAAGTCACAGCATCTGGCATCAGAGTTTAAATATATACAGTTTCTTATCTTAGGTGTTTCATAATCTTGTACAAACTTTTCTCATAAAATTATATTTTTGGTGGGCATGCTTTCATTAACACATTTTTTCTTTTCTCATTTTTGAGGTGCAAGATTTCAGTATTACATTTCTTACATTTAATGCAATCCCAGTTCATTCTTAAGAGGCAGCTAATATAATTGTTTCAGCCAAAACTTTACTTGGTCTTCCACAATCTCTGGATGATTAAAGGAGGCAAGCTTACATGGATTTTCTGAAGCTCTGTCTCAAATGTTAAAGAGACAGGAATCATGCATACATGAACACATCAAGTACTTTCAATGCAGCACTTCTAACTCCTAGGAGCAGCTATTGTTTTCAGTGGTATTTGTTTACATTTTGTTTGAAATTTGTCATACCATTCTAACCAGCTGCTCGATGTCTCTATGTTCACAGTTGTTGTCTCAAGTGTGATTGCTCTGGACTCTGCTAGCTCTTACTTTTTTTGCACACTAAAGTCATTTGAATAGGTTCAAAATATCTAATTTTGCCATCTGAGTTTACAGTGTCTTAGAGAAATAGTGATTTGTTTTACATTTTAAGTGATTTTTCTTTCTTGGATAAAGTGATCTTGGAGTTTTGAAATAATAATATGTAAGTGAGGGGTGCTGGGAGACAGAGGGGAACAATACCTCCTGCAGAAAGCATTTGTGGTACTAATTTGTTATATCACTTGTGTATTTACATCATGCACACATTTGAGTTAGAGTGTTTCATGGAATATGAAGTGTGAGAGTGCATTCAGAACCCTTAGGTTTCAGTGATACATAATAAACATTTTCTGTTTATTTTGATGTGTTTCTTACCTGCATTTCCATTTAGCAAATAACATTTCTGAAGTATTTTATCAACATTAAAAATTATTTATTTCACTTTGCATGACGTTTATAACATTTTGAGTAAAAGTTCTAAACAAATTATGCCTTCAGCTCCTGCCTCCATACTGATCGACAGGTAAAGCCACACATAGTCCTACCCTGCAGTTGTACACACATTTGTCAGACAGGTGAACCTGAAGTGTTCTGTGCATTTATTTTTGTATGCTGATGTATGTATATTTAATTTCAGAGCTGTTTACACTTCAAAATATCCTAGGCAGGCTATACATATAAACACACACAGCTTATTCAGAAAAATACATTTTTGATGGCTGCTTGCCCACAAATTGCCTAAGTAGACCAGTTTCTTTTTATATATAGCAAACTATTTCTAGTGCACATCTGTTTTTAGCAGGCATCATATCTGTCCTTCATTATTGTTTGCAGCTGTTGTATAGGACGTATTGAAGTTCACAGTGGTCATAATATGCCATGTTCTGGCTACATTTATGTGTGCTGGTAAAAAATCTTTAGTTCTCTACTTTTGGAACTTCGCTTCACAGTTTGTTTATGGATTTCACTTAAAGCTCTGTTTTACATTACATATTTTTGCATCATTAAACAGTATTTGCCTTTCATCAAACATTTTGAAAATGTTGTACCACTGACTAATCTAACCACTTTACATTGAATATTCCATTACCACCTTCATTATTATTGGTTTGTTTTTTTGTTTGCGTGCTTGTTTGTTTTTTGTTTGCTAACCAGGACAGCCATATTGAGCAGAAACCCTTTTTTTGGAGAAGGACTGGCGTCAATCATTAATAATAAGACTATTATTCTTTGCAGTTTTGTAATTTGTGTATACTTCCAACTAATACTTTCAATGGACATATGCTGTTATTGTTATGCAGCTCCCAGAATTAATTGCTTTCCCACACCTTTGTTGCCAAGATACATAGCAGTGGGATAATATAGAACTGCTGGGATGAATTCAGATTTGAGAAAAATTTCCAGCAATAAGAATAAAAGTGGTGAAGTTTATCTTTGGGCAATTTTCAGATAATATTTAGAGGCAGAAGCATGTTTTAGTTGAATAAGGCTATCATAAAGGGAAATCCTCCCTACCCTAAGGCATAGTCACCTCAGAGGAGTTTATATTAAGAATTAAGGGAACTCTGCCTATGCATGGAAGGAGAAGAGATACTTCTGTTCTTAAAAAACAGCATATTTTCCAGCTGTGTAAATACAATTTCAGTTCAACAGCATTTATACAATTGTTCATCAGACAATTAACCAAGAATTAATTACACTGTGTAATATATTGACTCAAAACAGCAAAACATATTATAACTCAATCTAATTGTTTTGAAGACTTTTACATTGTTTTATTGGACTATTTATTTACTTTGTTGATAGAGGCAAGTCTTTTTTGAGTCAGTTATTTTTTCAGAAAGAAACGTGCATAAAATGCCATACTTTCATAAGTTGTAGGTACATAGTGATACCCCTGGAATGTAAGGCAGATATAACTTGTCTCTGTACCAAATGCAGTTATCTGTCTAGAAAACAAATATTCAGCTCTACTGGTGCAGAAACAGTCCATAAGAGTAATGGTCCTTCTTGCTTACAGTACATTCTTTAAGTCACAAAGCATTTTGTATCTATATTAGGAAAAATAAATGCAACTGACTAAACTGCTCTGAGTTGGTATTAAATGGTATCACCTACTCAGATTCCAAACCCATTGACAGTGTTCTTACTTACAAATTAATTTCTAACTTTAGAGGACCTACTCAAGTCTATGTTCTCCCCACTGAGTCTCTAGACACCCCCTTTTAAAATCATTCTAGTTCAAATCCTGTCATCCCTGTCCAAAACCAAGAGCAACAGCTCCATGGGTTTCAATAACAATTGTTTTTGCCTTCTGTTCAATGAAAAACATACTTTATCTCAGCTCCTACAAAACCTCTTCACTCTAAGCCTCAATGCTGGTTATGTCTCTAAGGCTTGGACAATGGCCATAGTGGTACTTCTGCATAAGGCCAACCTTACTACTGGCTTTGATAACTGTAGGTCACCATCTTCTGCAAGATCATGGAATACACCCTTACTGCATTAAGAAATAAAATGCAGTCAGCCTTATTAATCGGGTTTCAAGAAAGGTAGATCATGTCTACTCAATTTGGCATATGTACAAAGTTGCTATCTGCTATAGTAGTCATGTCAGAAATATTAGTTTCCACAATCAAGTAACTTTTATTACACACAACATGGCAGCTCAGCATAAATGGCATTAACGCTTCAGCATCTAACACTCAAATGACATGCTCAGAATTCACAATGCATTATGAGTCAGGTAGCTTCTTAAAGAGGCTAAGGCACACAATAATCTTAAAAGGGCAATGAAAGTATATACATATGCTTAATATATACAAGCATTTTAACAGCTTTTAACCATTTATCAAAACAGTAGACTTCAAAAGCATTACTGAAGCACTGGATGAGGATCAGGCTACAATATGACAAATCAGGACCTGAGCAAAGCCTTGAACACCATTCCTCATGAGGAAATTATTGATAAACTCACCCCGTTAAACATTAACCCTTTTGTAATCCATTGGATCAATAAGTGGCTGGCTAACAGATCCCGCTTAGAAAAGGCTCGAGGAGTCACTTCCAAATAAAAAAATGTCACAACTGATGTCCCATAAGACTGTTTAGTCACCCATCTCTTTGACATCTGCTTCTTAGATGCAACAACAGAGGCCAATGGTCTGTGGCAGACAAAGTTTGCTGATGACTCCAAACTCAGAATCACTGTGAACTCCCCTTCTGCCACTAAGATACTCCAAAAAGGCCTTGTTCAGACCATTGTCTAGTGTGATGACTATTGGCCTACTCTCACTGCCAAAATGTATTGCTGTCATTTTCAGGATGTCTAGCATCTTTAGTTCATACCTTATCAAGGATGCAACCCTCAAAGTATACACTGTCTTTGGATATGAAAGATCCAGCCTTTTTCTTCTCCTTCACTTGCATACTCCAGAAACTTAAACCTCCATCATTACATTAACATCTGCTGGCATAATAGATAATCCAGCACATTCAATGTTTTTTCAGCAAATATCATCTAGCAGAATAATCACCTGGCTACTTATAAATCCATATTTTTAGAAGTGCATGGGCAATTTAAAACTCATCAATAATAAATGTAAAATAAAAGAAAGGGCGCTGTCAAACCTCACTGCATAGTGAGCAGCTCTGTTTAATTGCACCCAATTTATAACAGACAGGACAATGCACTTGAGCTGCTGCATGTTCAAATCACTATACATAAAATCCAATATCACTTCCTTGCAAGCTACAGGTTCCCCTCTACGACCCAGAAAATTCATACCATGTATTTAAACAAATTAGAAACACTAATCATCCAACCCAATACCATATTCGTGGGTGACTTTAATTACCCCATTATTAACTGGGAGTCCTATATGACACCAAATGCACATGCACAGAGATTCCTGGATTTTGTAAATACAAACTCCCTGGACCAGATAGTCAATACACCAACCAGGCGTGCAACCATACTGGATCTGGTCCTCACTAATATGGGAGAATGCTGCATACCCCCTACTATAATGTCTTCCCTAGGAGGGTCAGACCACAAAATGCTCTCACTTGAAGTGAAAATAAAACCTAGATCCCCAGCTAAACCTGGAATATTCAGAAACTATTCTAAGGCTGTGAGAACCTGGCAAAATATCAAGCCCCCATAAACCCCGAGAACACTGCTGCCAATGCATAACTGTTCACAGAAACCCTGTACAAGCATGTTAATAGCTGCATAGAGGCAGCTGTACCTACCAGGAAGAAGTACAGAACTAACTCAAAAAGCAAGCCACTCTGGTGGAATCACAAAATCAATAGGCTGTATAACAGAAGGAAGAGATTCATGGCAAAAATTAGGAGATGCGGCATCCAGTAGGATAAAAACACTTTCATCAAACTAAACAAACAACTCAGAGGACAAAGAAAGTCTAGCAGATCCAAATGTTAGATAAGTTTGGCCTCCCAGGCCAAGGACAAACATAAAGCATTCTTTTGCTATGTCCACAACCTCAAAGGCAATACACAATTGTGTGCAGAGCGCATTGTAAATGGCGCCACCTGTACTGAGTCAGACAATATAGCAAACCTACTGGCCCACAAATTCATCTCTAACATTGTCGCTATCTCCCCCTCAACCTCCCCCCAGGAAATATCAAATATAACTCCCCCTACTATCACTAGGGAACAGGTCCTTAATGCTCTAAGACCAAGTATACTGCATCAATGGGCCCAGACAATATCACAGGATGCCTTCAAAATAGCATGAAACATGACCTATTATGGCCTCTGGAATTATTATTTAACTGTAGCCTCCAAACAGGCTTCATGCTACATGATAGAGAAAGGCAACAGTAATCCCTCTGCACAAAGGTGGGCCATCTACAGACCCTGGAAATTACAGAGCTATATGTCTCACTAATCTTATATGTAAAGCCATGGAAAGAATTATCATGGAGATGATCAATAGAGATATAGTAAACCTCCAGACACTGGACCCAACCCAGTTTGGTGTCATCAAGGGCAGATCATGCCTACTCAAACTAATGGACTTCTTTGAGAAAGTCACCAAAGTAATGGATGAGGGCAAAATCATTCACATTGCTTACCCTGACCTGGCCAAGGCATTTGACACAATACCTCATTCGGCCATTGTTGACATACTCCAGAGGTTAGGTACAAACCCATATGTCACCCGGTGGATAGCCAACTAGCTCACAGACAGGATGCAGGAAGTTAGAATTGGGAAGTCCACATCTACAATGAAGCCAGTCACAAATAGAGTCCCCCAGGGATCAGTCCTTGGACAGCTCCTTTTTGGCATTTACTTCTCAGAAGTCAAGGCCAATGTCAGTGGTCTCCGGCTGACCAAATTTGCAGATAACTGCAAATTAGGAGCTCTTATTGAATCTCACACTGACACATATATTCTCCAGGAGGGGCTGACATAGTCAAACACTGGTGTCAAAGCCATGGACTGAAACTAAATGCCAAGAAATGCATAATAGTATCCTTTGGGAAGTCATCCATCCCTGGTAACTATCATATTGACAACACATCCCTTAGAGTCGACCAAGTAGTCAGGGACTTAGGGACACACATAGTTAGTAATCTCGCCTTTGACCATCACGTGTCTACAGTGGTGAGGAAATCATTCTATGTTGCACAACTTATAAACAAAGGTATGGCATCTAAGTCCAAGAAAGTAATTGTTCCACTGTATTTAGCATTCATCAGACCTATCATTTAATACAATGCCCCCTTTGGTATGTACCTAACCAGGCATATCCAGCAATTGGAATATCCACAAATGTTCCTCACTAAAATAATACAAGGCATAAGTAAAATGTTCTATGCAGACCGCCATAAGGCCCTATCCTTGTATTCTGTCTTCTATAGGTTTTTGAGGGGAGATCTATGCCTGGCATTCAGGGCATTGTCAGACCCCATGCTGATGGAGCCCCCCCTGCACATCTATAAAACAAATAGCACCAGAATTACTCATTCAAATGACTTAAACCTTGCCTGTGATATAAATAGGACCTGCTGGAGAGATAAGTATGTATCCCAGAGACTACCCTGTCTATGGAATAGGCTCCCCATCTATGTGTAGTAGAGGTCCTCCTTAACCGAATTCAAGTGCAACTTGGAAAATTGGATGGGAAATCACAAATTCATCCTTGGCTTGGCACCTATGTCTCCAATGGACACAGGTAACCTGTAAATTGTTCATCTCCCAGGTCCATGCTTACACTTATCAAAGGTATTAGAACTTGTCAGAGATTTGGGATGCATGGCTAGGTATAAAAAGACCCTTGTGGTCATTAGCCTAGTAAAATCCTATGAACCTATAAAAGCCAAAATTAACTCCTGTACCCTCTGGCCAATAAACAGCTATACTTTGAACTCCCTGGAATGCTCACCTCAGAGGACCAGGAAAACACCTTCTGTCACCAGATGAATGATCCTAGACCTTTTAATCTAAAAGCACAGCAAAAGTAACTCAAGTGCAATTTAACACCTAACAAGTAAGTCCCTGGCTAGCTTGCCCTTCTGCCAATCAACTTAAAACCAAACTGAATCCAGAAATCAACAGACACAGAAAAGAGCACCTTTTTCAATAAAATATGAAATAGATGCCTTCAAATGTAGACAGACAGTAGTGGTGATTGTAAATAAATGTAAGAATGAGTAAAGTGCTACTACAACTACTGAACTCCATAGTCGTAATTATACATGGTGACACATACATTGTGCAGAGGAGGTTTGCAATGCCCTTTAGAGACACAAACGCTTAGTAAAATTTACCTGTAGAGCTAGGATTTGGGACTTTAATCTGTAACAAAATGCGACATTATGTGTAATTAAGCTTAGAGCATCTAGTCAATGCATCAAACAGCACTAATACCATATTCTAGCACTATCTATGATCTTGCCCTTAACCCTAGACACAATTCCCAGGAGACATCTGCAAAACCCAGTTTCTAAATCATAATAGCCCACCCAAATATTGGTCCAGATAGCATGTATATGCAAAACGTCCAATAAATTAGCTTATCTTAGCCTGGAAGGCTTTGGATGCAATAGAAACATTTGTAACTCTCAGGCAAGGTCTCTAAGTGTTGCTAAGCTCTGTGGAAGTGAGCACAGAGCTGTGAAAATGCACCTAATTTACATTAGATAGAAAAAAGCTGAAGTCAAACTCCTGTGCCCTCTGCCAATAAACAACTACACTTTGGGCTCCCTGGAATGCTTCCAAACTTGGAGACTACCAAGCAGTGGTTGATCTTCGAATTTACAAAAGATGAAACATACCTAGTCCAATTAATCACTTGCTGTATGCTATGGTAAACCACAGCACTGAGGGCAGCAGGCTTTGAATCTCAAAATGAAGAGGTGAATGCCCATGGGTCAACCCTTAGAACTCCAATTACCCAAATGCTTACACTGTGAGTGTGGACAAGTCATGTAATTTTTGGCATTTCTTCTGCCATTAAAGGAAATATATTGAGGGGGAAAGACTAAGTCTTTTATAAACATCAGTGTGCTTGTTACATGGAGTAGTTAATTAGAAACTAAATGACCAACAAAGCAGATTCATCTGTCTTTGATTTCCCTGCCAGAAGCTGCCATATCCTAGAAATAAGGGCATCCAGACTATCTGATGGAACAAGACAAATGGATATCTCCAGGCTAACCTTAGGTGAAAAGGGTGCCCTAGGCAAAAGGGCTCCATGGCAATCCCCACTACACTCCCCACAGATGCATACATCTCCCAATGTACCCTCCCTTGATTCCCATGGCCTTCTCATATTAAACAGATTACTGTTTTTTTTCTATTTTTTGGCACATGTCGTCTTAGTCTTAGTTTTTAGTTTTTTTTCTTGCATCCTTATTCCCACATAGAGGAAATAAATGAATAATGTTGGAGGTCTTGAGGCTGAGCCATGGAGGTCGTAGATCTTCTATGGTACACTTTAGAGTTTTCCTCCAGTCTTTTTAATCCAATGAGAGCCTGAACAAAAAGTTTGACTAAGGAATGAAATTCAGTTTTATTCCACCTCTTTGCTTTTTCCTGCATCCCTTCAATACACCCTAACTGGCCTAGAGTGCACTTGAATAATAATAAAATAAATAATCAAATTAATCTTGGCATCTGGAGGCTGCTAGGCCACCAGATACCATGTGGTTATAGATGCTCTGAAGTGAATTTTAAAGCTCTTTCCCACCCCTTCCATCCAATTATTTCATGTACAAAACCAATGAACAAGGAAATAATCTCTGTGTTATTCTTCAGCTTTGATTTTTTCCTACATCCTTTCAACATACTCTATTCAAAACTCTGGAATAATTAAACAAATTAAGATGGGGATCTTAAAGCCAGTATGCTCCAAGAACCCATGGGGTTATAGCGATACTCTGAGATGTATTTTAGAGCTGTTTTAAAACAATTTGATCCAAAGGCAGGCAAAACTAAGAGCATGAACGAAGAAAGAAATTCATTCTTATTTTCTTTTTCTGTCATGGGAGACATAAGTTGTGTCTGACAGACTGGTAGCATACAATGAAATTCTTGTGAGGATACATACATCATATGCGGGAATAGTGTCTGCCTGCCACTCTACCCCTCCCCCCCAAAAAAAGATAGTTACCTTCTATATATCCTTCTGGTGTTAGATTAAGGTGAAAGTACAAACTGTTGCAGTGACATATTTCAAGTGCCTGCTGTTTAACTTATATAGCATATGCTTTCTCACCCATACCTCCAAAAGATAGCCACTTTTTGTGTATCACTCTGAAGTCAGATAAGAATAAAATTGAAAGAACAAACAGAACACAGTAACATAGTTTAAGTTGTTGTTGTTTATATACATATATATATATATATATATATATATATATATATATATATATATATATATATATATATATATATATATTAGAGAGAGAGAGAGAGATCTCCAGGAAAAAAGAGGTCATTGTTCTCCTCAGCTCATCACTCATTAGACTCATTATAGAGTACAATGCCCCTTTTGGTATGTACCTCACAAGACATCTACAATAACTGGAGAGGCCTCAGAAATACCTCACAAAGAGGATTACCGGCCTCAAACAGATGCCCTATGCAGACCGTCTCAAAAAACTCCAGCTTTACTCCATTGCATATTGCCTACTCAGAGGCAATCTCTGCCTAATATACAAAGCCATGTCAAACCCAGAGCTGTTGGACATGTTCCACTTAAAGAAATCCCAATCCCTCCGAGCTACACGCTCTAGGGACCTAAACTTTGTCACCACAATAAACGGAACATGCTGGAGGAATAGATTCCTGTCCCATAGACTTCTCATACTCTGGAAGAAACTACCGATCTATATCAAACAAAGCTCCTCATTAGCACTCTTCAAGAAAAATCCTGATGATTGGATGGAAATAGGAAATTCACCCCGGGGATCACTTCTGTGGCTCTGCTCGACAGGGGTACAGGAAAATAATTTTCTTGGGTGGCAAAAGCCAGGGTACCTTCTTGGCTAGGCTTATATAGGTCCAAGGGCCAATAGCCTAGTACCTACCTATGAACCTATGAACATATATATATATATATATATATATATATATGTATAACATGGCAAAAATAGTAATTTCTCTGTTGGCTCTTCTAGTTCTGTTTGCTTCCAAATTACCTTGCAATAGGGTGAATTAGCCGGAAACATAGTTGTTTGTTTTTGGGTATTTAATCTGAACTTGAGAGTTTTTGCTGGGCTTTACATTAAGAAATCCCAGGATTGTCCATCTTGTGGCAGAAGGTGTTTACCTGGTCTTTCTGTTGGGCTTCACTCCAGAGATCTTAAGATATGGTCATTTATTGGCTAGAGGGCATAGGAGTCAGTTTTCAAGCTTTTTTCTCAGCTATAAATCAGGCAAGTTAGCAAGGCTCTGTGTTCACTTCCAAAGAACTCTGCAATGCTTTACAATTGTTTCAACTGAATCCAGAGCCATCCAAGTTAAGGTGACAATATTTTCTTTATTTATTTCACTCTTACTTGATTTATACAGTGATCACTACTATTCTGTACACTTTCTAAGCATTTATTTCAAATTTTTTATAAAAAAAATATTCATTTCTATTCATAGGAGCCAATTTTCAAGCTTTTTTTTTCTGCGCTGTCAATCAGGCAAGTTTGCGTAGAGCTGCAAATCCAGCAGCGGTGATTAGTAGTGACCTGTATAGTAGCAAATGTTTTGATGGTAAAATTTCCTTATAAAGTTAGGATTAGGTCTGAAACTTGTTAAATGGTGTGGCATTGTGTGAAATTAAGCTTAGAGTAGCTACCTAGCACTAGTACTATGTAACATCTGGCCCTAAACCCCTGAAACAAGTTTGCATATCGAATAGCACTACCATATCTAGTGTTATATAACATCTTGCCCTTAACCCCAGAAACTACCCTAGGAGAACCCTGTTAAAACCCAATCCTTAATCCTAAATATCTCATCCTATCATAGCTTTGGACATACTAAGGCAATGAAGCAATTCTGTCATACTCTCAGACAACCAGTTAATCATTAAAGAAAATAAAACCATATGTAAGCAATTAAATGTACAACTTCCTTAAAGTCAAAAATATTGCATACAAATGAGGTTGTCAGGAATACCCACACTAAATCCCTTATACACACAATTCACCACACACACTCAGATTATTTTATGCTGAAGTGCTTAAAAGAAATGTTCCCAAATCTCAAAGACCTCCAAAACCACCTAATGATAACACTGCTCCTCAGCAATCACTAAAGCACATGCCAAAAGCAACACCAAATATCTCATGTAAGCCTACATCAAATAGTCCCCTAAAAAGAAAGCACATAATACAAGCATATACTTTACCTAATTCTCTTGCCAGTACGGACTCCATTGTGCATCACAAAGATGCCCCAGTGACTAGATTAGACAAACAGAAAATAACAGTTAGTTGCCTATCTGGAGCCAGGCTCCACAATGTCTCTCATGCACTCAAGTCACTGCACCCCAGGTACTATTAAGGATTCTCTTATAGTCCATGTGGGTATAAATAATTTGAGATGTACCTCACTGGGCTATATGAAAAGAGACATAATGAATCTCATAAAATATATGTCATAGATAGGTATGAGCCTTGCACTGAGCAGCAATCTACCTGTACCAAAGATGATGCCACAGTATAAACATAAAATGATTGATTCTAATAACTGGCGTAGTTTCTGGTGTCACTCTAGGGTTATCCAATATCTGTCAGCATGGGAGGGCATTGTCAACAGACCTAGTTGCTTTGCCAAGCATGGGCTACACGTGTCCCCACTAGGCTTTTGAATATTGGCTAAAACTTTACCACCCCCTTAGAGCCTCTTATACTACATCAAACATGAAACTAGGAGGTCTAATTAAGTTCAACAAGGTCAGGGTAGCCTCACATGGTAAGGACAACCACAAGACCTTCTTCAGCTATGTGTAGAACTTGAAAGGTAACAGGCAGCAGAGTGCTGAGCTGGTGCTGAATGGTACCACCTTCACCATTTAGGGTGACATAGAAAATTTACTAGGTGACAAATTCTGCTCAAGTTTCACCCCACACTTCTCTTCAGCTCCACTAGGGGAAATCCCCTCCAACATACCACCCCAACTATTAGCAGGGACCTGGTGTTGCAGCACTTGATAAAGTCAAGAGCATCACTTCCATGGGTCCCACAACATCCTAGGTTGAATCACGAACAGTCAAAAACATGACCTATCAGGACCACTTGAGCCAGTCTTCATCTATAGCCTTGAAACAGGTTATTTTTCAAGTGATTGGATGATCCAGCAGTCATTCCCCTCCACAAGGGAAGACCATCAGTGGACCCAGGGAACTACAAACTCATCTCTCTAACAAGCCTAATATGCAAATCTATGGGACAAATTATCATGAAAATGATAAACAAGGACATTGGCAAACCACAGACACTGGATCCATCTCATTTAGCTTTGTTAAGTGAAGGTTATGCCTAGATAACCTGGTAGACTTCTTTGAGAGGTGCACCAAGGTAATGGACGAGGGTAAAACAGTGCATATTGCATATCTTGATCTAGCCAAGGCATTGTTGACAAGCTACCTAAGCTAGGCATAAATTCCAACATAACTCACTGGATTTCTCGCTGGCTCACAGACAGGACCCAAGAAGTCAAGATTAGTAAGACTACCTCCACTAAGAGACTGGTCACCAGCAGAGTACCCCAGGGGTCCGTGATAGGCTCACTCCTGTTTGGCATCTACTTCTCGGTAGTCAAAACTGTGAAGAAAATTAAAATGCTGTCATCTGTGTTAGCATGTCTGGCAGGAGATTTGTGTATATTCTCAGATTAACTTATGTTGTATGCCAGCATGTCTAGTTGTGAAAATGTAAATACGTTTTCAAATTGTTTAAAGAATCTGTCAGTGTTTTGATACATTTATAATTGCATGTTTGTCAGGAAGATTCTAAAGTACAAACTGTCTATGGAGAATCAGAAGAACAGTAGGTGTTATTATTAGAATGTTCATGGTCTCAAGGTGATTATTTGAACAGCTGATTGAAAGGAAAAAAGAAGTTTTTCAAACAGCTGACTGCTATTCTTAAAATTAGACAGTTGAGACTGTTAACCCTTGTCTATAAAAGAAAGTGCTGAAGGCAGTTGAGTGGCAGTTTGTGAAGATCATCAGTTAGTGAAGCATTGTATCGGTGGATAACCAAGAAGAAGGACTCCAAAAAACTGTAAGCCTGCCTTTGCCATGCTTTTATGTTTTAGATTAGATCAGGGACAGTATTCTCTAGTTAGACTAGGAAAGTTTTGTTATTTAGATAGAGTTTTTCTAAGATGATGGACTTCTATCCTACAGTAAAATTTTATATTTCTGGTGATTGAATTATAGTGTTTATTGAAAATTATTGATTTACATTGTTTTAATCATTTTACTTATTATTAAATGTTTTTTATTACTTTACTTTACATTTTGGCTGGACAATCAATGTGTTCTTTAGAGTTTAGAGAGTGTTTATATCTGTTTGATACACCCCAGGTCACCTCAAATGCCTGGCTGCTTCTTGTCATAGCTATCATTTACTCTTATATTTAATTTTTAATAATTGATCACCCTTTGAAGGGCGTGTAGACCTGTTTGACTCTGGTGGCAGCATTTACCATTTGTATTGGGGAAGGGACACAGCTGGAAATCTGTTTCAGACTTCCCATAAGTGTTAAGAGTGTGTGTGATTTAAACTTATTTTGAGTGTGAGTGAGTCAGAGGTCTTAAACTGGAACACCTTGCTCTGAAGTGTATATTAAGGGAATACATTTGAGGCAGACAGAGGTATAATAGTCCAGTCCCAGGAGAATAGACTGTGTTCCTGTTGTGCTGTTAAGGGAAATTGTGGACTTTTACTCTTGTGTGCTCTGTGCTCTGGTGTTTCCTTTGATGCTTCCACACTAGAGTCAGTAGTGAGGATTGAGGCTCCTTAATTACTGACCCGGGTTTTAAGTGGGGGACATCACATTATTGTTGGCAGTCTGGTGGGATATTAACTGGATGTCACATTTATTTATGTCCACCCCTTATGACTCAACCACAATTTTCAAGTGACCCGTGAAAACTGACACTTGAGAAAAATGGGTCTACCTGGAAATATTGCCAACTCCTCTCCTGGACAATCTATTTGCATTGGCATTATTAACCCCACTGTGATGTTGTATGGTCATATCATATGTTTGCAATCCTAGACTCTACCTCAGTAACTTGGCATTTTTCTTACTGACCCTATTAAGTCATGTTAAAGGGTTATGATCTGTGAGTTCAATGAATTTTCTCCCATAAAGATAGGGCTGCAGCATTTGCAATGCCCACACTATAGCCAAGCACTCTTTCACCACAGCCGCATAACACTCTTCTCTAGGTTGGATTCTGTGGCTCAAATATACCACTGAGTGCTCTTGTTCTTCTGCAGAAAGTTGGCTAAGTACAGCCTCCACCCCATAATTCAAAGCATCTACCTGTACAATAAATTCTTTATTGTTATCTGGGCTGCCTAACACATGAGGGCCTCTCAAAATCTCTTTAAGTTTATGGAATGCCTGTTCACAATATGTGGTCCACACTACCTTGTCTGGTTTATTCTTCCTAGTTAGGTCAGTAAGGGATGCAGCTATGGTATGTAATTGGGCAAAAATTTCCTTTAGTACCCCACTGTCCCTAGAAATGCTCTCACTTGTTTCTTAGTAACAGAAACTGGTCAGTCTTGAATAGTTTACACCTTGACAGGTTCTGGCCTAATTGTACCACTTCTCACTCTGTGTCCTAAGTAAGTGACCTCTGCCACACCCACTTGACAATTACTGGGTTTAATGGTTAATCCTGACCTACTTAATCTATCCAAGACCTCCCTAACATGTTGGTCTGCAAATGTCCATAGCATAGTCTTCAATGTAGAGTTTAATCTCTTCACAAGACCATTAGTCTGGGGATGGTAAGGGATGGTCTTTAGATATTTCACACATCAGCAATTCCACAGACAAGTCAGCAGGTCTGACATGAAGTTCACACCTCAGTCAGTCAGTATTTCCTGTAAAAAACCTACTCTGCTAAATATTCCTAGCAAAGAATTTGCTACCTTTTCTGCCTCAATAGATGACAGAGCCACCGCCTCAGGATATCTGATTGCACAGTCTACTACCACCAAGATGCATTTCTTTCCTGTAGAACTTGGAGTAATCAGGAGTCCCACAATATCCAGGGTCACTTATTTGAAATAGCTCTTCAAAAACAGGCAGCTGCATTAATGGAGCCTTAGCCTTGTCCCCTGCTTTACCAACTTTTTGACACTGTTCACAAGTCCTACAATATCCTACCACATCTCTCACAATCTCGGGCCAATAGAAATTTTGCATAATGCATCTCTTAGTATGTCTTATGCCCATATGACCTAAGAAAGGAATGTCATGTGCTATGCTAAAAGTGGCAGACAGTAAGCTCTAGGCACTACCGACTGCTGTATTACTTCACCTTCTCACCCACCTCCAGGAGTCTACTCACTATACAACAAAACTTTGTTCCAGTATACAGACTCCCCTCTTCCTTGAGCTACAGGTGCCTCCTTAGCCATCTCCCTCAAGCTTTGTAATGTAGGATCTGTAAGTTGAGCCTGTCTCAACTCTAGCTTCATGACCTTCCCCAACTTCTCTTCCACAGGAAGCCAAGTCCCTTCTGACAGCTGTGCCTCACTGTCATTCCTCATTCCAACCAGTCATCTCCATCCTCACAGTCATCGTGTCCAAGGGTGTTCCTGTGAACTGTGGTTTACATTCAGATTTACTGCTACCAGATAGCACCTTCTATGAAACAGCCACCATGCCAGTCCCAGCTTCAGGTATGAGATCTTTCTGGGTCTCTCCCAGACTATCGGACCTACTTGCCTTTCTCCAAGCCTGACTGAATGTCACTGCATGTACACAAGGTACTGCATCATCAAAGTCATTCTGTATGAGGTCATCTGCAGGAATATCCTCAAACCCACCTACCTGCTTGCTTCCTCTTCCACCTTCCCAGTCAAGATGAACCCTAGCTAAAAGTATTTGGAACAGGGTCCCTCCCAATGGTCTGGCTGGAGTGGATTGCCCAAGCAAGTACTACTCTTCCCTAACCACTGCAGGCTTCACAATGGTTATAGCAGAAGCTGTCTCCCACTTAGCAGTTACCTGTTTACCATCTACAAAGACAGAATATAAATTTTGGTGTTAATATGGCACCCCAGTTGTTTCTAAACAACATACCACTATCAATTTGTCATCCACACTTATGGCTGAAAGGTGTGACTGTAATTTTCACAATTCTTTGGTGCTGAATTTGTCTAGCATTGATGACTCTGACAGTTATTTCAGTATTGAATTTGGAGCTAAAATATATTCCTATGGTTCTGCCAAGGCTGCATGTTTTGAAAAGTGAATTGTTCCAACTGGGTAAGAAGTTACATTTGAAAGATTTTGTTAGCAAGCAAAATAATGCGGAGTCAACAGAAATGGATGAAAGTTTGGATGACTCCTTTTATTCATGCATATCATATAAGGATGGCTCTATTGATTATTTTATTAATGCTTATAGTGTCTTGGACACTAATAAGATTCAATATAAGTCCATGTTTATTCCCCCCATATACAAATAATGACATACAACGTTTTATTTCCATTCTAAATTTTCGGGTTGAAAATTTGTATTATGAATTTATTTAAAATAAACATAATGTAAAATATAACTTAACCAAGGAACAATGGTCTGCCTTCAGTGAGTTTTGTGCAGACTGAAGTATGGTGGTGAAACAAGCTGATAAGGGGAATCAGATTGATTTTGAACCATGTGCAGTATACTGAGATGTGTTATGCTCCATAGCTCTCAACCTCTTAGTGCAAGAAATCTAGACAAAGCCTAAAATTTTCAGGGGACAAAGGCTCAAAAATAGGGACATATTTTAAATATTGCTCTTATAAACTTAGAAGGTTGCGAGAATGTCAGGTTTTATATTAGCATCTAGTTTCTGAATGATATGAAGTCTGTAACTCAAATGAATTTCATTATTTAGTGACTTCAATTCTCAGTGATTTGCCAGAAAATCCAAAATTTTATGAGGGAAAGACCAAAACTTTGAGGCAGAAATCTGTACATTTGAGAGGTAAGTATATGCTCATTTAAATAATAATGAGGTGTATGGAAAATGTGAAATAACTCAATATTATGCAGCCATTGAAAACTATCAGAATTTGTTAAAGAAAGGTTTGCGTTTAGGGTATTTTACAAGCAATGATTTAGAAAAAAGTTTAATACTGACAATACCTGTATAGCATTATTTTATTGCTTACCTAAGATACATGAAGGTACTTTGAACCTTAGTGGAAGACCATTGTTTCTGCTGAAAAATACTTTTTTTAAAGAATATATGTGTTTTGTTGCATGAGTATTTGAAAACTTATGTGGTTACTATACCATCATATATAAAGGATAGCCAGGATTTCATGGATAAAATTAATAAGAAAGTTTGGACAAATAGCATGTATTGGTTATGCCTGGATGTGAAGAGTTTATATACCAACATAAAGCACAGTGATGGTATACAAGCATTATTTTACTTTAATAGAATTGGTTACTTTCTGTCTCCAAAATAATTATTTTATGTTTAATGGTAACATTTTTCATCAATTGGAAGGCACAGCAATGGAGGCGGCTTTTGCCTCTATGTATGCCAATATTGTAATGGCCAAATGTGAAATTATATATATATATATATATATATATATATATATGTGTGTGTGTGTGTGTGTGTGTGTGTGTGCATAATTTTTATAAGTCTCAAGTGGTTCAATATTTTCAATTCATAGATAATTTGATTTTTTATGTGATAGGGACAGTTTAGAAGCTCAGTCCTTTATACAGGACTTACAAACAAATAATTTTGGTCTTCAGTTTGATGGTGTCCAAAGTGGACAGCAAGTAACTTTTTTGGATATTGATTTAATGTTTTTTTTGTGCAACCATTTATAAAAAGTTTGAACAAAGTAATTTATTCTTGTATGGCAACAGTTGTCATTCACAACATCTTATGTCTGTTTTACCATATAATGAATTTCTGAGAATTAATAGTCTATATAGTTTGGATAGTGTTTTTGAAAAGGAAATATTAGAGGTAGAAAATATGTTTGTTAGGAGAGGTTATGATATGAATATGGTGAAGCAGTCAAAAGTTAAAGTGTTGGAAAACCGTTATAAATTTATGGCCACTAATAACAGTGGTAATATAATAAATGGATTAGTTAAGGATAATAGTGGGAGAAGAAAACACAGCGAAAATAGGAGTGTGAATAATGTCAATAAAGAAGTATACTTTGTGGATAATTTTAATATTTTATCTGAACAGGTAGTCAAGGAGGTGTGACAACACTGGCACATGCTAATGACAGATACAAATTTGATGTATTTCTTATAAGAACACATTTATGTCTCTTATAGGAGAGGTGGAAATTTAGCCGACATGGTTATACATAGCTGTTTTGTACCACCAGATGTTACTATAAGTACAGATATTGCTAGTAATAAAGGCACATTGGCATGTAATAGATGCTCTGTTTGCAAATAGTGAATTTATTTCCTAAAATTAATAAAGTTAGGTTTTATGGTAGTGGGTGTTATACATGCAACAAAGAAGGAGTAATTTATGCTTTAAAGTGTACCTGTACTTTATTTTATATTGGGGAGAGAGGCCAAGCTTTTAAACTCGCTTTCAGGAACATATCAGAGACATTAAAAACAGAAGATTATACGGTCCTTTGGGAAGTCATTTTGCACTTGTTCATAATGCTAAGCCTGATAATTTGAAAGGATGTATTTTAGAAAAGGTTGAGGTATCTTTAGGGGAATATATAAATCTTAAGGATACATTATTAAAAGAAGAAACTCTTTTTATTTTAAAATATAATACTTTGGAGCCATTTAGTCTTAATAAAGAATGTAATTGGAAGTATATTATCTAATTGAGGTTATTGGACAATTGTTTAATTGAATAAGGTTTTATGGTATTTAAGATTGGATGAATGTATTGTTTCTTACTGTCTGAAGACTTTGAGCTGAAGCGCTAAGTGTTCAATAAAGTAACATTAATTTTATTGTGGTCCGTGGCTTTGCTGTTGTTTTCCACACTTACTGGCTCCCTCACCTTCTATTTCTAACCTTGCCTCGATTAACATTTGCCTGCTATGTATCACCTCTGGTTAAACTTGAAACATCTAATCCCTAGCTGTGCCCTTGGATTAGTAGTTTTCCCCATTACTGGTATACTCTGTTAGAGTGGTTTAGACTTTCCCCCATGGGTTTCTTTATGTCCATGTGCAGCATTGGGTATCCCTTTCTTATGCAGTGATGTTCTGCCTGCCAAGTAGAGATCGCCTGTCTTCCCCAGTTCCTCTGCAGAGTTACACTCATGGTCTGCTAACCAGACTCCCATGTCATCAGCGAAAGTACCGAGGGCTTGTTGGTGACCTGACACCCACTCACCCATCTGTGAAAGTATTGTCAGCAATATAATCACATACACTTTCATTGGCCTTGCGTCTATGTTTATTTATTATTTATTTTATTTTATTTTAAATTTGCTGACTGGATTTGTCCATCTGAACTGATAGCCCTTTTTCAGCAGAGGTCCAGGGAAAAAAGCTCAACACATTTACAAATAAAAGTAAATAGAAGCAATAAACAATAAATAAGAATAACAATACAATTTTGATAAAAGCAAAAAATTACAGGGTTTCAGTTGTTATTAACGTACATTTTATTTGACAAGAGAAGTCAGATACACAATTTGAGTAGCTAGCTAAGGAAGTTACAGTTAATGAAAATTAATATATATTTCAGATTGAGTGGAAAGTAATAACCTAAATAAGGAGGTTAAAGAGAACTAACAAATTAACAGAAGTAAAACCCAAAAAGGGGAAGGCACTAGACTGTCCTAGGAATAGGAAGACAGATTATGGAAGGTGAGTGCAATGGCATGACCAGTGACTTTCCAGGTATTATTTGATGACTGATTTGAATTGATTGAGTTGTTTGAGTGACCTACTTTCTAATGGCAGTTTGTTCCAAGATATGGTTGGATAGTAGCTGTAGAGGTTGCATCCAATTTTGGTCTTGGGTTTATAGATTTGTAATAGATATTGACCTGAGCTATGGAGAGTCCTAGAGGGAGAGTAAAAGGGGATAAGAGAAGATAAGTTGGGACAGTATGATGGCTTGTTCACAAAACCTTTTTCTATATGCCTCAGGTGTAAGTTTCAAACAGTCAAGCAATCAACATTTCATTTTGTCATAATTCAAACAACCTACATCATTTAACTTTGCTGCAACCTGAACAGCTTTACCATAGAGTTCAGGAGTCAGGAGCTGAACCCAGTGCTCATGGTCACCATCATATTGTTTACATACCATCTTAAAAAATATGAATGAAACTATCAAAGTCATCCCTATTCCTGCACTGAAGAAAAGTTTACTAACCTTTATGGCTTCTGGGGTCAGGTTATTCCCTTCCCCATTTCCTCCATGACCTTCTTAAAAGATAAGAAGCTCCACTTCATGTCAACACTGTTGCTCATTTTCCTCACACTGTCTCTCATTTTCCTTGGTTTCTAAATGTCTGACTTCCAGTTCATGTTGACACCATTTCTCCTCAACCTCCAGACATTAGGTCTCCAAGCACAGTTTTTCCTCAATCTACAGTTGTTTGGCTTCCAGGTGCAGTCTGTCCAACTCCAGATGGATTATCAGATCCTCTGAAGAAATGGTGGTCTGTCCTATCCCAGCAGGCTGCACATCATCAACACCAAACTGGATATGCTCTGAATGGCAGGTCTGAGATGTTGCTGTAACCAAGGCTGTAATCATTGCTCCTTTGGTCAGGATGGCATGCACCAATCCTCTGGCTTCAAACTCCTTAGTCAACTGGATCTTTATCAGCTTGCGGAAATCTTCTGTTGACATCCTTGTCTGTTATCCCTATCTAACTAAAATAAACAAATAAACAAATAAATAAAACTGTGATAGACTGAAATTCTGAATGTTTACCTTGTGGTTGTCAAGAGTGCACACCTTAATGACAACTACCAGCAGGCTACTGAAATCCAATTAAAAATCCCACCGCTGTCACCAAATAAATGTGACATCCAGTTAATATCCCACCAGACTGCCAACAATAATGTGACATTCCCCACTTAAAACTTGGGTCAGTAATTAAGGACATTCAATAATCCCTACTGACTCTATTGCTGGAGCATCACAGGAAACACCAGAGCACAGAGCACACAAGAGTAAAATTCCACAATTTTTCTTAAGAGCACAACAGGAACACACACTATTTTCCTGGGACTGGACTATATACCTCTGTCCTCCCCAATACAAATGGCAAATGCTGCCACCAGAGTCAAACAGGTCTACGTGCCCTTCAAAGGGTGAGCAATTATTGAAAATTAAATATCAAAATAAATTATGGCTATGACCAGAAGCAGCCAGGCATTCAAGATTACCTGGGGAGTATCAAACAAGTATAAGCACTCTCTAAACTCTAAAGAACACACTGATTATCCAGCCACACTGTAAAGTAATGAAAATTATTTAATAATAAGTAAATTGATTACAAGAATGTAAATCACTAATTTTCAATAAACACCAGGATTGAATATAGGATAGAAGTCCATCATCTTAGAAAAACTCTATCTAAATAACTAAACTTTCCTAGTCTAACTAGAGAATACTGTCCATGATCTAATCTAAAACATAGCAGCATTGCAAAGGCAGGCTTACAGTTTTGGTGAGTCCTATTACTTCGGTATCCACTGACTGAAACTCTTCACTAACTGCTGCTTTTCACAAACTGCCACTCAACTGACTTTAGCCGTCTCTTTTATAGCCCAGTTTCACAGTCTCAACTGTCTTATATTAAAAATAACAGTCAGCTGTTTGAAAAAGTTATTTTACCTGTCAATCAGCTGTTCAAATAATCACCTAGCAACCAGTAACATTCTAATGACATCACCTAGTGTTCAGCTGATTCTTCATAGACAGTTTGTACTTTAGAATCTCCCTGACAAACATGGAGAAGGGAATTATTAATGTATCACAACAGTGACAGGTTCTTTAAACACTCTGCATAAACAGGGAGATACTCAACATTTTAAAAATGTATTTGCATTTTTACAATTAGACATACTGGCATAGAATAATCTGAGAATATACACAAATCTCCTGTCATATATGCAGTGTTTTCATTTTCTTCATAAAAGCTAATAATGTTCAAAGCCTCTGGCTTAGCAAATTCAGAGATGAGTGTAAATTGTGAGCTATTACTGATTCCATCCAAGACACCAACATCTTGCAAGAGGGTTAAACACAAATCACTGGTGCCAAAGCTATGGCCTAAAATCCACTGCAAAAATGCATTGCAATTCCCTTGGGAAACTGTCAACCCAAGTTAACTACTCCATCAGTAAAATACCTCTAAGTGTTAACCCAGTAGTAATGGTCTGGGAACATATGTAGACAGCAATTTGGCCTTTGACCAACACATAGCTAAGATAGTAATCATTGTCTGTCACCCAGCTTATAGTTAAGGGTATGGCATCCAGGTCCAAAGAAGTTATAGTACCACTCTACTCAGCTCTTATCAGACTTATCATTGAATACAATAACCCCTTTGACATGTATCTAACTAGACACTTGCAATAGTTGTAATGCTCTCAAAGGTTTCTGACCAGGAGACTTCAGGACATAAATTCCCTTTGTTATGCTGATTGCCTAAAGACTCTGTCTCTGTATTCAGTCTCCTACAGGCTGCTGAGAGTGATCTTTGCCTAGCTTGCAAAGGCTTCTTCAGACCAAGCCATAATGGATCTGTTGCACATGTGCAAAACAAACAGCACCAGAAACACTAGATCCAGGGATCTGGAATTCACATGTTACATAAACAGAACATGCTGGAGAGACAATTATGTCTCTCCAAGGATCCCCACAGCACAGAATAGGCTCTCCATCCATGTAAAACAAGTTCATCCTTGTCTCTATTCAAACAAAAACTTGGCAATTGGATGGAATATCATAAATGTATCATTGGTCTGGCTCACATGTTTCTTATGAACAAAGGCTGTCAATAGGAAAAGCATTATCCTAAATAACACCCACTTAGTTATCTCTGTACTAACATGCCTCCCCTCATAAAGATACCCATGATACTCGGGTACCCAAATGGTTTGGAGCACATGTTAGGCTTGTAAGGGCCCTAGTGATTATTACCCTAGTAACAGGCTATTAGCCTGTGTTTCATGTCTGAGTGTGAGGAATGATAAAATAATAACTACACTAATGCATTCCAATGTAAAGCTCCTAAAGAGAACAGTACCCTTAGACGAACATTAGTGACCTTCTGTGCACACCCTTAAAATTTAGGGGGTAAGTTAAAGTAATAATGACCACACTGTCCACAACCTCTACACAAGCTATAGTGACATTCTGTGCACACCTCATAGGGTTAGTTGAAGTGACAATGACCACACCATACCCAGCCCACCCACATGAACTATAGTGACATTTTGTGCATACATCTAAGCAAGGGTATTTTTAGACTAGATGAGGCTGCAATATTGTGCATTTCTAGACATAAAAAGAAGTGATATTATTTCTTTACAGAAAGATAAGTAATGCTGCCCCTGAAAACTAGGTCTGCCAAAAGATGTTGAAGAATTCACACACACACACACACACACACACACACACACACACACACACACACACACACACACACACACACACACACACACACACACACACACACATCCATGGCCATGAATTATAGCAACTTGTCCCACTACAGATATCTGCTTATCATCAAATAAATGAATATGTTCATAAATAATGGCCCCAAACATGTTTCATCTCACTGTTGGCAGGACCATACATGGCAACCCACTGCAACCCCCTCTGCCCTCTCAGCTTCTAACTTCAAGAATTACGGACAAAGACAGAATAATTTGGAAAAAGTCTCAAAATAATAAAATAAGAAAAAGGGATATACTTTAAATGCTGTACTTAGAAAGTTGATGGAATAACAGGATTTACATACATTTCCTGAAGGTTATCAAATCTGAAACTCAAACATCTATTTAGTGACTGCAGTACTAAATAATTTGTCAGGAAAAGAAACACAACAAAGAGTGGAGGCTTTTGGCAGGAGGGAGGCTCTGCAGGAGGACCTTATTACTGCTTAGAATTAGGTAACTCAATTCAAGGTTTGGACAGCAGGTGGGGAAGATGCTGTTGTGAATATCATTTCACATATCCCACATTTTTACTTTGTAAAACAAACCTGGACAGCTGAGAGAGAGAAAGAGAGAGAGAGAGAGAGAGAGAGAGAGCGATGGTCAGATACTGACAAGTGCTTACATATTAGCAATCAAAACCATACGATTCAAAAAGGTGGCAGACATTCTATAATAACAGAGGAAGAAACACAAACTAAAAATATAAGAGAAAAATCAGGGACATTATGCCAAATTAAGGTGATCAAGAGGAATGAAAAATTGTTTAACTGTTGACTTTTTTAGAGAACGGTATGAATGCCTTTATTTTACCAACTTGCTTCACTGTCACAGACTTGTGCAGTAGATATAAGAAATCCTCCAAGGTGAACTGAACTAGCACAAACATGAAGAAGGATTGTTTTACCACAATTTTTACTGCAGTCAGTACATGGTAACTCTTGACAATAGTGTGGCTGCTGAACATGATTGGATTGTGAGGATCAGCTGACAATAAACTGATCTTCACAGTCCAAACACTGTTTACATCCAAGTTGAAGTGTCAGTTAAAGAAGTTAAAAAATAGATTGTACCACCAAAAAGGTATACTTGCAAGACAGGTGATAATGAGGAAGCTTTAATCCTCATAGCTTTCCCAGTAAACTCACCACTTAAATTGATATTTTCTTATAAATATCAGACAGTTATGATGTTTGGCTTTGGGAATCTTTTCTGGCCTGTATTTATTTATATTTGTCTAAGTAAAGAAATGGGCATGTTTCTTTACTTAGAAAAGATTGTTAACTAACTAAATAGCAGAAAAGCGCATGTGGACCAATAGAGCTCAAGGTGGTCATCTAGATCGTCCGTATGTAAGGCCAGCCATATATATATATATAATAGGTCATAATGAACGTCAGAAAAATAAATAAATAAGTAAAAAGCTTGGGAAAGACAAAATTACCTCAAGTAATTATTCATCCAAGTTGACAAAAATAAAAAACAAAAAGTGGAATGGACACTCTACAATGAGCTTCAACTTACGTCAACTCACTGTAATGCAATAAAATCACAGACTGAGCGCTTTCATTTTACAGACTTGAAGACTTCATCAAAGTTACAGTTTGCCATTAAAAAACATTTAAATACAAATAATCCATCCAATCAAATTTGAATTAGTAGAATAAATTATGATGTACTCAGCTACCAAGTGCAATTTCTTAAAGAACCAGACCTAAAACATCTAGTCATGTTACATAGACTAAATAATGAAATGCAGCTAAATTAATCACATACATAGTTGTATCCTCAAAAATGGGTTGAAATTAAAGTAAAAAAATATATCACACTAAAGCTGCTTTCATCTTTAAAACTCTAGAAAGAGAAACTGCTTCATTAATCCCTGGAGCACCAGCTGCATTAAGTCTGAGTTGCCAAGTTAGTTCTTTGAACTCAAGTTGTGTGTCTTAAGTCCCCATTAAAGTTTGTCACAATTATCCTGTCTATAATGATGAACAGGAAATATTTGTATTTTGGGCAATCTAAAGTATGTCTAATGTCATTGGTGATTTTCCTTTTCTTTATGTCATGTGTTCACAGATCCTGTCCTTAAGTTTTCTGATAGTTTTTCCCATGTAAAAGGTATTGCAGGACCTGCAGGTAGCCAAGTGTACTACGTGTGTAGCATTGCAGTTGCAGTTGCATCTCCCTGGACATGGGATAGTTTTGTTAAAATTATTAACTGCAACAGATGGACCCTCATGTATATATCTGCACATTTTGCAGGGCCCACACTTATGCAAAGAACCATTAGTCACCATAGATTTTGTACCACTAGTGGGTAATTCTAACAGTCTTAATGTTCTTTTCTTTAGAATACGCTATCACTGTGGAGTTCCTAGAATCCAAAAGCAATGCCCCAGTTCAGCCTCACTATGCTAATGTAACCAAAAACATCTTTGCTGAATGGTACAGAAAAAATGGGGGTAAATGAATCAAACATACGTTTACTCATCCTGTCTGCAGTAGTCTCCCCCACATTGTTTATAATGTTTGATTTAATCCTTAAAATAAGTGCAGATCTATCATAACACTGACATACCTTATTAGCTCAAATGTTTCTGAGTAAATAGGTGGGGTATCCACATTCAATGAACATTGCAACTTGTGTTCAAAGAACAAACTTGGCATCTCAGACTTAATACAGCTGCTGCTCCATGGATTAATGAAGCAGTTTCTCTCTCTAGAATTTTAAAGATGAAAGCACCTTTAGTGTGATTTTTTTAATTAAATTTCAACACATTTTCAGTGTACAACTGTTCATGTGAATTATTTAGCTCTATTCCATTATTTAGTCTATGTAACACAACTACATGTCTCAGGTTTGGTTCTTTAAGAAATTGCGCTTGGTAGCTGAGTGACATCGTAATTTATTCTTCTAATTCAGATTTGATTGGATGAATCATTTGTATTTAATTTTTTTTTAATGGAAGACTGTAACTCTGATGAAGTCTTCATGTTTGTCAGACTAAAGCACTCAGTCTATGGTTTTATTACATTAACATTTTTTGAGGTGCGTTGAAGTTCATTGTGGGGTGTCCATTCAACTTTTTGTTTTTTTTATTTTTGTCAGTTGTTAGTTTATTGAAATGTATTCATCCAAGTTGGCCTTAATGAGTCCAACAGAAATGTGTTTCTGTTTCTTTCCTAGATAAAACATGACACTAGATTTTATATATATATATATATATATATATATATATATATATATATATTATATTTATATATCTGTGCATATAAAAGCATACATTAAATCATCCACAAAAAGAAGATGAGAATTCTTTACATATAATGTATAAAGGCTTCTCATCTTCTTTAAAAGTGTATAGTTCATCAGATAAGGAACTGAAAGCACAATTGTAAGTGGTCAAAACTTTCTCAGATGATATAAGAATGTAATTTGGTCTTGATAAATGTGCAAAAGAAATTTTTAATGCAGGAAAGCTGCAGAACCAAGAAAACATCAGTCTGGGACAGAAATGTGATAGAAAAGAGCTTGAGCAAGAGGGGGTGTATAAATATTTTAGAATGATGATAGATCAATAATAAAACATAAACAAATGCAAATAAAATACAATAATTTAGAAGACTAAAATTAATACTGAAAACAACTTTGACATCTAGGAATAAAGTCCAAACTATAAACTAGTTTGCTCTTCCTGTCCTAACTTACAGATTTGGAGTGACTGACTGGTCCCAAAAGGTACTGGATCAGTTGGACAGGAAAACAAAAAAATGTTTCATGCTTAACAAATGATTTATAAAAAATCAGTGTATTCCAAGATTCTGTATTCCCTATTCTGAAAGAGGTATGGGCCTCCTCAAAATTTATTACAAGTATAGATCCATGATCTTAGAAATGCATACAGATCTGCTGACTTCACAAGATCCAAACATAGTGAAAGGTTTGAAACATGAGGAAAATAAGTCTAAGATGGCTTCCCTGCTTAGTTTAGCAGAAGCATATCAGTGTCGAGCAGGAATTGGAACCAAACCAGAAGTAGATAAAAATTAGGCAGCAACTGAATCTGACAAAAAACAAAAGAAAGAATATAAGGTGAAGGATCAGACACGAAGGCAAGAAATGTGGACAATGTATAAATATAGTTGTCAGAACTGTGGAAAAGGCTTAAATAGAGTTGCAAGTACAGAAAACTCTTGGAACAACCTCATGTTGATCAGGACCAATGCAGGAATTAGTAAGTAAAGGTGAATTTAAACCAAGAAATGAAAAGTTAATATTGGCAGCCCAAGATAGTGGACTACATGCATGCTGGTTTACAAAGTCCATTGAACATGTGGGAGAAACAGACAAATGTAGGTTGTGTAAAACAGAATTGAAAACAGTTGCGCATCTTGTTGCTAGATGTGATACACTAATGGCGGATGGACTGTATACTGAAGGGCATAATAATGTGGCAAGACTGTTGCATTGGGGATTGTGCAAACATTATAATATTGAAATAGCTGAAAAACATTGAAAACATGAGTCACAAAGCATTATAGAAAACAGTGAAGTTTGCATCACATGGGATCACCCATTACCAACAGTTCAAAAAATAGATGTGAGAAAAACAGATATAGTTGTCCATGAAAGAAAACAAAAGTAGCATTGATCACTGAAATGCTACACACAGTAACTACAGTGTCTTACATACAGAGAGACATAAAGTCATAAAATACCAGGATTGGCAGGCAGAAACGAGGGCAATGTAGAAGAAGGATACCCAGACAGTTCCAATAGTTGTAGGAGCAATGGGTCTTATATAAAATAATTTACAATTGTGCTTAGATATTTTACTGATACATTTAACTCTGTATGAATTTATTCATTTATTTATTTCAGCTTGATGACCGGTGAAGTCCACTGGGCTAAGAAAAGTCCATTTTCAGTGGAGGCCCGGGAAGAAAAGCTCCAAGTGAAAAAAAAAAATGATGCAGTATTTACATAATACAAGATAAACATAATTATCAAGACATGTACAGTACGTTAAAGATAAAACATATGCATTTTTTGAAGATAGTAAGTTAGGTATACATTGAGTGTCGAAGAAACAAAAATAAGCATGCAAGTACTGGAAACAGTAGTACATCGATGGTAGGGAGTGGATTCCTGTAATGAGGGTACAGGATATAAGTAATTAATACGACAGGGAGGAGAAAGAGAGGGTTAGAAGGGTGCTTAGGATGGAACGTGACTAGGGCATTCCCATTTGGAAGACAGATGAGAGAACAGGTGAGATTTGAAACTGTTACGGTTCGATAGATTGTGTAGCAGAGAGGGAAGAGAGTTCCACTGTTTAGCTATGGAGCAGGATAGTAGTAGTTGGCCAGGCGGACATGAGGGTTTGTAGACTTGTAGGAGATTTTGGTTTTCAGATTTGAGGGAGCAGTTTGGTATGTAGTGTTTTAGGGATGTAGCGAGAGAGGGACAATTTGCAGGTTTGAAGATGAGCTTGTGGGCATTGGTAAGTTGTAGACATTTCAGGTAGTTGGGAAGTTCAAGCCATTTGAGAGTGTGCAGGGAGTGGCAGTGATGGGATGAGATTTTTGCATTGGTCGGAGATTTGCATATTTTGTGGTAACAGGATTCGAGTTTGGATCGTAGGCCAAGTTGGAGATTGGTGAACAGGGAGGCGCCATATATGAGAGAGGGGAGAAGGAAGGTGGATGCAAGAGTTTGTCGGGTACAGGGGCTGAGGTAGTGGTTGTGTCTGTAGAGGAAACCAATTTTCTGATGGGTTTTCTTGAGTGAGGAGTATATGTGGGTGTCAAATTTTAGGTTTTCATCGATGATGATGCCTAGAAGTTTGGTACAGGGAACGATTTCCAGGGGGGGTGT
Source organism: Protopterus annectens (assembly GCF_019279795.1). Taxonomy (NCBI): domain Eukaryota; kingdom Metazoa; phylum Chordata; order Ceratodontiformes; family Protopteridae; genus Protopterus; species Protopterus annectens. The sequence goes on from NC_056728.1 coordinate 1,093,777,312, forward strand.
TATTCTGGCTAATTATGGAGAATGAGTTTCTATCAATATTGGAGTTTCTGGTAGGAGTAAAAATCATTAGCTTTGTTTTATTAGTATTTAGGCCCAGGTGGTTGGATTGCATCCAGGATTCTGTTTTGGAGAAGACTAGTTGGGTTTTTAGTAGCAGTTTGGAGGGGCAGGAGGCTGAGCAGATGATGGTAGAGTCATCTGCATACTGGATGACTGAGGATTTGGGGATGGAATGGTGGAAGTTGTTGATGAATATGTTAAAGAGTAGAGGACCCAGAACAGAGCCTTGGGGAATGCCGGTGGGTGTAGGTAGGAAAGGAGAGGTTGATGCTTTCCATTGGACAGCTTGTTGGCATTTGGATAGGTAGCTGGAGAACCAGGCTATGGTGGTGGGAGAGACAGATATAGGGTTGAGAGCTGGGATAGGAATAAGGTGTGGAAGATGGTGTTGAATGCCTTTGAGAGATCTAAAAACAGTGTTGATACGTAATTGCCAGTGTCACATGCTAGGTTGATGGTTTCAAGAAAGGAAAGGAGGGCAGTCATGGTACTGTGGCTGGGACAGAAGCCGTGTTGAGTAGGGGTGAGGAGATTGTTTAGGGTTAGTTATGGCATGAGTTGTGCATGGATAGTTTTTTCTAGTATTTACGAAAGAGGAGAAAGTATAGCAATGGGTCTGAAATTGGTAGTGTCTGTGTTTTTCCTGACTTTGTGGAGTGGGATGATGTAAGCATGGTGCCAGATGGTTGGGACATAGGATTCTTATATGGATCTATTTATAAGAATAGAAATAGGATAGGCTATGCTTTCTGCAGATAGTTTGAGGAAGGTAGATGGTAGATTGCCAGGTGCATTGTGACAGGGTTTTATTTTGAGGAGAAGCCTTTTTATTGTATTTGTGGTGATGGGTGTTAGGCTGAAGGGGAGGAGGGAGGTGTTTGGTTGGGGGATGGGGGCAGGAGGGGATTTTGGGTTGGAGGGGGTGAGGGAAAGAGGTAGATAGATTTGCAATGCAATCTATGAAGAATGAGTTGAATTAGGTGGCAGTTTCTAGGTTGGTAAGGTTCGGGTTTGGACATGGGTTATCTTTGTTACCAGAATGCAGAATGGAAGAGATGGAGTCCCAGATTTTTTAGGATTGGATGAGTGCATGGATTGAAGTTTGCAGTAGTAGGCTTTGGGTCTTTTGTTATTAGTTTTTTGTGGAGTTCTGAAGTTGCTTAAATTCTAGGAGGGAGTTGGGGGTTTTCTTTTTTTGATATTGTTTCCATTTTTTGTCTCAATATCGCATAGTAACATTAGTTTTATATTATAGCCAGGGGCAGGGATTGGATTTGATGCATTTGGCCCTAAGGGGAGGGGGGCTTACTGTTTTAAAAAGGTTAGGAATGACTGGTTGAAATAAGATACAGCACTATCTAGTGGAAGGTTTCTTAGAGGGGGTCCAGTCAATATGCTTTAGACATTCTGAGAAAGTTAGAGGGTTGAAAGAGGCTAGGCTGCAGGTTGGAGTATAGTGGTGCTGTTTTTTGTAGGAGAGAGGGGAGACAGCCTGCAAAGGCTGGTAAGTGGTCATTGTGAGGGCCTGGTAGTATTCCAGAATTGGAGATCAGGTTGGGATGAGTACCATCTTTATTTGGTCTGGTTGGAAAGTTTATAAGTTGGGAGAAGTTGTATAGATTGATAGAGAGGGTTTGAATTTCAGAGTTAAAAGAGGCCCAGTTAATGTCATATCACTGAGCATATAGGTTTCATTTTTGATGTTGGAGGTAAATCAGGAGACGATGTCTTCAAGCGTCTTGATATTATCGCTTGGAGGAATGTAAATGGCACTGATGCATATTGATTTGTAGTTGTTAATTTTCAATAAGCCTATTGTAACTTTGGCGTTGGCAAAGGTTGGGATGGGGTTGGTGTATGGAGTTAAGGTATGGAAGGAGGGATAGATAATAGCTACTCCACCTCCTTTTCTGTGAGTTCTGTCATTGAGAAGGATTTGTAACCTGGTGGGAGAATTTCATTATCTTTGATGGAAGATTTAAGCCAGATCTCAGAGATGGCGGTTATGTCAGAGTGGTTATGGGAGAGCCAGGCATGGAGGTTAGGGATTTTTTTTCTAAGGCTTTGTGTATTAAGTGTAGTGAGGCAAATGGACTTGGGATTTTGGGGTTGAGTGGTGTGGTTTTTGAGTTTAGTGCTGGAGTTAGGTCTGGGGTTAGGGTGGATGTCACCAGAAAGTGACAGAGAGATATGGAGGACAAGTTGTGTGAGGTGGTGTATTGCGGACAGGGAGTTTGGGTTATGTAGGTGGAGAGATTTTCTGGTATGACAATTAACAGTTGGGTACAGGGAGGGTGGGGTGGGAAGTAGTTTGGCTTTGAATAGATAGGTTGTATTGGAAGAAAAGTGTTCAGGAGAAATGAGTATGCAAGCTGCGGTGGAAGTCTAAAGGTATGAGGAAGTGGCATATAAGTAAGAAGTAAGGTGTGTGTTAGGGAGGTGTGTAAAATAGGTAAGATAGGTGAGGGAGATTAGTAGGCTAGTTTGTATTATAGTGAGTGATGAAAAGGAGGGCATTATGCTGGAGTGGGTGGAGTATTATTGAGATTGGTAGTGGGTGGGGTCTGCTAAAGGTTATATGTGATTGGAAGGGGGGGTGTGGAGGGAGGATTCTGGGTAGCTATAAATCTGTTGGTAGTGGGTGCTGGTGGAAAATGGGAGCAGGGTAGGGGAGCAGAGTGAGCCAGAAGGGCAAACGGAGTGGGTTGAGCCGAGCTGAGAAGAAGTGAAAGTCCCACGAAAAACAGTCTGTGACTTGGACTCTTGGAAATTGGACAGTGCAACAGCCGGACAGCTTGATAAGTGAGTACTCTAGGAGGAATAAGAGGGACCTATCTTGGAAAGAGAATAAAGAAAAAAAAAAGAAATAAAAACGCATGAAAATGCAAGAGCGAGGGATTCTGTTACACAGGGCTAAAGTACAGGGAATGGCTATCTATTTTGGGTCAATGCTGCCACCTAGTGGCAAAATGTAATAGCAATTTAATTATTCTACAAGAAATGGACACAGGAGAAAAAATATAAAATCGGGGAGAGAGGGGTGGATGGCTATGGACTGCAGTAGGCTGCTATATTGCATAAGTAAAGGGTATGGCTATCTATTTTGGGTCAATGCTGCCAGCTATTGGCAAAATGTAATAGCAATTTAATTATTCTACAAGAAATGTACACAGGAGAAAAAAAATAAAATCGGGGAGGGAGGGGAGGATGGCTATGGACTGCAGTAGGCTGCTATCGTGCACGCCACGGGTATAGATCAACTATAAATGCTAAGTAATAGGTATAAATTAGTAGATATATCTACATACAAACTGCTTTCTTTTTTGTGGGGAAAACACACTGTAAACTGCATGGCAGTAGGCTAGTTTGTATTATAGTGAGTGTAGGCAGTCTAAGGACGTCTTCCTTATGAGTGGAAATTCCTGGTTAAAATGGTATAGAGTGGGAGCTCTCGAGGTTGTAAGATGAGGGTAAACAGCAAGCTGTAGAGAGAAAGATGTTCAGTGTTTAAGGGACATAAAAGTAAACAGGGAGATCATCAAGTAGAAGTATCGAGCAGATAAGTCAGGGGAGGTTAGAATGTACAAGACTGTACTATAGGGAGAGGGGGAAGTAGAACATAACAGGAGGGGGAAAACAAGGAGCAGAAAAGGTACATGGATATACTCAACAGACCATCAAACAGGAGTGTAGGAAGTTATAAACACAGTACATTCTCTTTTAATGTTAGGCATATAACAGCTAAGGACAGTAGCAACACTGCAACAAACAACAAGAAAACTGGAAAACGAACAGTATACATTAACACGTGTTCTAATTTTCAGGCTTATATCAGCTAATCATAATAGCAACACTTTGTCAAATGGCATGAAACTGGAGAAAACAGTATGCATTTGCACGCGGCACTCTCTAGGCTATATTGTTTGCGGGAAGACTCAGAAGCCGAATTGATGGGGAGAGATGTGTTAGCTTGCGAGTGACTACAACCCAGTGGATATGTAGCTTGAATGACTGGAGTGTAATGCTTGAGTTACTAGTTTGAAGTCATGTAGGGGGGAAGTAGCTGTATGATGTGCAGAGTGGGGGTAATATAGGTAGGTAAAGCTTGGTATGTGTTCATGGAAGGTCTATGTGCATGCATGGATTCACTTTAGAAGATCGAATTCCCAAAATCTCGAACCTCATATGGTCGAGACCAAAAAATCGAGTTTTGGAAACTCGAACTTCTAAATTGAAATGCAAAAAAAAAAAAAAAGTCAAACATTGCTTTTGCAGGGGTGCTTCGCCCCCCTGTACCCCCCATACCCCCCTACTTAAATATACCAACTCTGAGATCGCGCTACAGTGGGGAAAAGGGAAATCTCCCATATTGCGCTGTATGCGGAAGCGCAAAATGGGAGATTTCCCACTTCCTGTCAACACCACAAAAAAGATAACAACATTACGTACACACAGAGCATACAAGAAGCCTTGCCTCTGTGTGCAGGTAACGTTTTAAGGTAAGTAAAGTGTTATTTTTTAAAACTGTACATATTCGATATACTGAAATGTCGATCATATGGTCTCTACCATATGACATTCGAGATTTCAGTATTTCGATTATGTAAAGTGCTTCCGCATGCATGTAGTGTTCGCTTGAGCTGCAGAGTGGTGCCGAATGTTTGTACTGTCTGTTCCATTTAGCAATCCTATCAAGTGTGTGTGAAGCAGATAAATACTAACTTGTACTTGTATAAATAATACAATTTACAGCAGTCGTTTAGGCAGAATGAACAGAGCTGAGAGCAATATATAGAAAATAGCACATTTGTATCTTAGGTTGTAAATTGCAAAATTGCAGCTAGATCTGAGACAATTAGAGGCAGATACCAACATAAAATCACAGCACTTGATGTTAAAATGGCAATTACAAGAGACATATATCAATATTCAAGACATAAAACCCTAAGGTATACCAAAGAATAGGGCAATACATAACCTACCGCTAAGTGACACGAGCAGCTTTACCGCAGGACCGTCCGATGGGCTGGGACACAAATTTAAAAATGGCCCCACAGATAGCACCACCATGGTATCAAATTTTGGGAGGAAGTTAACCAAGAGGGGGAGGTGACAGGGACGAATAAGTGGGGGTAGGAGGAAGAAGAAAATAAGGAGGTTGGATGAGTCGAGCTGAGAAGGAGTGAGAGTCCCATGAAAAATAATCAGTGACTTGGACTCTTGGAAATGGGATAGTGCAACAGCCGAACAGCTTGGTAAGCGAATACTCTAGGAGGAAGAAGAGAAACCTATCTTGGAAAGAGAATAAAGAAAAAAAAACAGATATAAAAACGTGAAAATGCAGAATTGCAGAAGACGTCAGTTTTGGGCACATTACGGATACTGCAAAGAGCACTTCTGCCCAACAAAGATTAAAACAATACTAATTTCATGAACTTTAGTCATACTTTGACTTAGGAATGAGGTCCATTCCTGTTATAGTATTAGAAACTCAAAAGGCTTTGAGAAATTAAACCAAGAGAGTAAGGTACATTTCTAATAAAATTTAAGTTCTGAGTTACGTAATCAAGGAATAATATGAGTTAGCATATTAAGCAAATACTATGAGGCTTGTGATGGAATACCATGAAATATGCCATCTGTAGCCACAGTGAGGCACTGTTTGCACCATTTGCATGAATATGCTGTAGAGAGGTATGATATGATAAGGTTTTTACATGCCTTAGGGTACACTTTATGAACAAACCAGCATATTTCAGTTGCTGAGGCAATAAATATAAAAATGCTGATGTATGAATAATTTCTCTGATTTTTTTTTTCTTCTTTTGTACTGAGACAGAAACTCATTTCACTTTGTGCAGGACTCAATAAGGCAGACCTAGATGAAGAATAACATGAGGTAATTTTGTCTTTCCCAAGCCGTTGCTCTCATTTAGTGGTCTCTACAAGCCTACGAAATAAGGTGACAAACACATGGAGATAGCTCACCTATATTATTTATTACCAAAGATACAGTTCATGTAAAATTAAACTAATTTGCTTTTGTTTTATTGGTATATGGAGTGTTATACTTGAGGTTATTTATACTTGCAGCTTCTGTTCACTATATCAATGTAGAAAAATATGAAAAAAAAGCTTGCTGCCAGTACAGAAGTTAGGGTTCAGAAAACAGGCTATTAATTACGTTACTCTTAGCTTTAAGCATTGCTGTGAAGTATGTGTGGTCATAGCTTCTAACAGATAGCATAACAAAATTGACATATTCTCTGAACTGGCCAACTAGTTAAAATTAACCACTGAAATGTAGCAAAAACGTGAAAACAATATCAAAGAGACCATATCAGTGAGTTTCCAAAAACTCAAACATAAAAAAAAAAAAAAAAAAACACAAAAATTCTACCTTTTACATTTTTGCAGGTGGGCAAGCTCCCCTGCACCACCTGCAAATTATATATACCAACTCCGAGATCACACTACAGTGAGGAAAAGAGTAAATTTCCCGATCCTCGCTGTACCACGATCTCCATTCAAAAGCTTTCAATCTTCAAAAACTCAATCATATTGTCTCGACCATATGGAGTTTGCGTTTCTGAAAACTCGATCAACTGATAGGGACCCATCCATCCATCTATATATATATATATATATATATATATATATATATATATATATATATATGTGTGTGTGTGTGTGTGTGTGTGTGTGTGTGTGTGTGTGTATTTAGACACAAAATGCAGGGAAATGCTAGGAATGCTGAGGACAAGTGCACTGACATGGAGGCTTACATATAAGAGAATGTACGGCGGCCGAATCTCTATATGGCAAAATAGTTGACAGAGGTGAGTACAATCCACAATTGGTGTTCTGTGTGCAGTAATCAATGGAGCATTGTAATATATTGGACCAGATTCCAAAAAAGGCATCCTAAGACCCAGTACTAATGGATTTTCTGCACATCAGGAAATCAAATGGCATCAGAAATACTCAGCCTAGGGATCTAATCATCTTCTGCAGCATCAACAGAGTTTGTAGGAACATGTATATCTCACAGAGGATGTCGCTACTCTGGAACAGAGTTCCTGTTCACAGAAAACAAAGCTCTTTCCTGTCGATATCAAGCACAGCTTGGATCTACTGATGTGAAACAAAAGATTTACCCCAGGACTTCCCCTGTACTACTAATAGAGAGAGGCAATTTCTAAATGCTTTATCCCATGCATGGATCCCCTCAAATTGGTATGATCCTAGTTATTCTCATTAGCGGTAATACATAATTTTTGACAGAATGATTGAAAGAAACAAATAACAACAACAATAAAATGTGAATCTTCATACAGCAGAGTTACAGTGGAAAAGGCATACTTTGTCAAAAAGGAATTTCACAGAGTTTTAATCAAGGCCTGCATATCACAGCACTGTGGCTTTAAATTTTCGTAACATGTCTTATAACACTGCATCACCCTTTTAACATAGTGGGTGCCAGGGCAGACCTTTGAAAACGGGGAGTCTGTAAGTTGGGCACACTGGCTATTCCACCCAGGACTTGCTATTCATACCTCTCAATTGCCCAGATGTTCACAGAATGTCCAGATTTTTGGCTCATATTTTTGGTCTGTTCCTCATAAAATTTGTATTTTTCAAGTAAATCACTAGGATGATCTGAGGTTTTATGTCAGTAAATAATGACATACATTTCAGTTTCAGACCTCATATTGTTCAGAAAATGTATGCTAAAACAAACACTGTTACTCTAGCAACTTTCTAAGTTTATAAGAGCAATATTTAAAATATGTCCCTATGTTTGGCCCATTGTCCCCCCCATTTTGACAGGCTTTGTCCAGATTTCTTGCATTGAGAGGTTGAGAGATCTGTTGCTATTTGATGCCTGGTCAATAACCATGAGCAGTATTTCACGGATTGTTATGTAACTGAAAATAGTCATAATGCTGTTCATGAAGATATGAATGAATCCTGCTCGCAGGTTCCTCTTTGAGTCACTAAAGATGGAAATGTGCTTACAGTTTAGGGATAGTACCTTATGCTGAGCCTGAGCATAAATCTTTCTGAATTCTGGCTATATTTGACACCGTCTACATCATGGAATTGTTATATAATGAGCTGGATTCTAAAACAATTTATTTATTCATAGTTACTAAACATATGGGCCAGGAGACCAATGAGGAGCCTAGTTCAATTTCCCAGTTACCCCAGTGCATATACTGGTTATTTCACTTGCTCAAAGTCAGCATATAAAGGTAGAGGAAATCAAACTCTGCACTACAGGAAGCAAATCATTGACAATTCATAGTCTTATTCATAGGATCATAGGAGATTACTGGGCTATCGACCCAGAGATCATTTTAAGCCTAGCCTTTTCATTCCAATGTAATACCATAGAAATGCTAGTCAATACCCTAGATTGCATTTAATGATGACTGCCCACAACCAGAACAGTTGTGGGCTTTATGTCCAGGAGGGTTGTGGGCTCTGTATTAACTGCTTAAGTTCATAGCAACATGTTTTACTGACTTTAGAAGGTTATAGCAAACAAAATGATTACAAAACTGTTCTTCCATGAGTCCTTATTGCAAAATGTACCCATAGAATTGTGCAAAGTCAAACAAGCAGAGCAATTTTGACTCCTAATTCCAAAAATGTTAAACTCACAATATGATGAACCTTAAGGGAAGTATAAATTGTGTATGTTGAGAAACATCAGCTTGCACAATGTTATTACCCATTATTGTCTAAGAGCCTCACAAAAGTGCACCAGTTGCTGGAAGGTGGAACATCTAATAACCTCAAAGAAAATGCCTAAAGATGCCCATAGGATTCATATCAAAGAAAATTTAGCAAAACCAATCTCTTTTAATCAAGAAGTCTTTGCACTTTATCAGGACATGTAAAGACAAGTGCTCAGACCATTTAAATATTAAAATACCTAAATCACATGATTGAAATCAGCTACTACATTATTTACAAGACCAGAAATCAATATACAGCACAGGAAATTAGAATGATTATTGTAAAAATATTAAAGGATGTGTTAAAAAAATCACATGAATAATTAAGTTTAATTTTCTATGATCTAAATTTTAACAAACTATGTATGCTAAGATTTTCATTCACTCCAGGAGCCATGTTGATGCTAGTTCTTAACTACAGCAATAACTCACAACACTCAAGGTTGTTCTTCCATTTACTGCCTCTAGCAGGGATATCAGCTTTATTAAGTACTGAAAGTCTAAAGCCTCTGCAAACTAAACCCACTACCGTGCACTTGGCTAATATATTTCTTTTGTCTTTTTTATTATTTGAATAGCAATGTTGATAGATTCTCTTTCACAAGGCAAACCCTGTCTTGCCAAAATAGTAAGCTGAAGAGGCCCTGCTGCAACACACAAGGCACACTACCCTTGCTGAACTACAGTTAAATTTGCCACTAATTGTCCATCTGTTAGTATTCCCAAAAATGATTTCCAATTCCTCCTCATTAATACTGACACTGTGAAGAAGACATTTGGGTGGGGCCCCTGCTACTATTCTCCTTTCTGTCTCCAACAAATCTTTAGCATTTCAATTCTTGTTTACTTTATTGGGACTTGAGCCAATAATATCAGGCGAGAAATTAAAATGAATAGGAATCCCTCAGTATTTATGCATCACTTCTATTATGTCTCTATAATTTATTGAAAACTGTAGACCATGGAATTATGACTTTAAATGTTTTCCATAGTCATAAAGTCAGCTTTTAAAAAGGATTCATATATGTTATTCCATTCCTCAATTATATTACTGGCACTTCCTTTTTAAGTTTACCTGGGTAACACCCCCTCCAAAAACACACTTTTTAATTTGCTAATTTCTGAACAAAAAAAATATTATTGGGAGAATTTAATAAAGCCTACACAGAGTGATTTTCCATGTAAGGAGAGTGGCATGGTGCTAACATGGAATCCAGCAGCTGTGCAATCCAGGAAACAGAGCAGAGGGGCCTGCACGAGCATGCAGACATGGAAGTGTTTGCAGCATACAAATCACCTCATAAGCAGGTGAACTGCATGCAAATGAGTGTGTTTTGTGATCCAGCAAGCAGATAGGCATCCGTGAGAACCTGTGTTGCTGTTAGACGTGTACATGGAAATATCCATGCACAGAAATTTTATATTGAACAGGGGCTGGAAAAGGGTAATTAAAAGGTCAGAATAGTCATAATAGGCACAGATATGTGCAGAACTATGCCATATCAGTCCAAAAACGAATGCAAAATAATATAAATTATGTTTGCTCTGCATGCAGCAATGCGCAAACATGCTGTTATGCAAAAAAAATATTAAAAAGTTTAAAAATTAAAAATAAGACATATGTGAAAATAATGTATTATAGGGTCCTGAATGCAGTATGTGCAATGGTAGATTTCAGTGGTTGCTAATGAGGCAGGCCCTGGAATAATGAAGTATCCAGGTTATGTGCAAGGATCTGTATGCAAAAGAGCTGGGGTTACTGAATAGCAAAAATGGGCCACTATGTCCGCAGATAAAACCCGTCTAGTCCCAGAACCCTGTTGGTGTCCACAAAATAGCTAGCTGACATGAAAAAGGGGTGTGTCACTATATGTTTAAGCAGATTGGAGCTCAGCAGCACCAGTTTGCATGGCATGCCACTGAGCTAAGGAGGGGTGTGTGTCCAGAGCTACTAAGCATTGCTTAGCTGTAGGGCATATGTTTTAGCTGGTTTAAGCTATGCTCATCATGCTTGTGCATGGGGGGTGTGTCCAGACTGATGAGCACTGTTTACACCAGCGCCTCGGGTTTGCGCACTGCACCACAGTGCTTAGAAGGGAAGGCAGTTTTAAAAAAAGGAAATAGCCTGGGAAAGCCAATCATGTAAAAATTACTGATAAGCCCTGTTCTACTGACACTGGGCCATTCAACCCCCCCCCCAGTGATATACCTGGCAAGTAGAATGCATCATAGTTAGCCAATCACACAGGCTGCAACTGCAGCACACCACTATAAAGAATGCATGCAGCCTACAATCTGATTTTTCCCACATACTCTGCACCATTGCAGTACAGACTAGGGAATTTTAACTGACAGAATGCTAGGGACTGCTGCTGCTCTGCTACATCTGTATGTGATAGAGGCTGAGGGCAGTTCTGATACTGCTGCTGAAAATAGGCCTAGACAATGCATATTTAGGTTCAGGGTAACCTTCCAGGAGCTACATGTGCTAGAGACTGTAGAGCACTATAGGATGGACAGAGACATACTACAAGAAGTCAATGAGCTTTGCTGACCTCAACTTAGACCTAGAGCCAACAGAGGGGAACCCATCCCAGGTGAAACAAAGGTATGTGTAGCCCTTAGAATACTAGCTACATGAACTTTTCAAAGAACAACTGGGGACATGATGGGGCTCTCACAGGCATCTGCATCCAGGGTATCCACCAGTTCCTGGCTGCCATGCAAACATGCACACTTGCATATCTTACATCCTATCAAAACTCAATCATTCCCCACACTCAACCACTACCACTGTACTACTGCTCACACCACCACTCATGTCTCACCCTCACTCAGCTTCCCTCCCACCAACTCAAGAACCATCCCTATGCACCCCCGCATATTCTAGCAACTATATTACTCAAACATAAAGCATCCCTACAACTTAACATAGTAACCCTCCCACCATACCTATTACCCACAGAGCACAATCATAAAGTTTCCCTAATAAACAAACACATTCAAAAACTGAAAAAAAACTAATAACCTCATGCATATCCAAACTAGCCCTAAGTGGAGACATCCACTCCCAACCCCGGCCCTACCATCTCCAACCCCAATCCTCATAATCAGACTAGAAACCACAACTTCTCCCATATCACAGCCAATAGAAAGCCAAGTGACTTCCTTCTACTAAGGCTAAATATTAGAAGTATATCCAACAAAGTCCATGAACTCCATGCCACCATAGACTTGTACTCCCCAGATATAATCATCCTGACAGAAACCTGGCTAAAACCTCACATTACCAGTGAGCAAATCCTCCCTACTGGTTACGGCATACTAAGAGTAGACCAGCTAAACAATAAAGCAGGCGGTGTAGCTATAATATTTAAACAGCATCTAAACATCCAGATCTTAAAATCATCAGCTCCACAAATAGGAAATGAAGAAATAATATATACCAACCTCAAAATAACCAAAACAAAACCATCAACATAATTGGATGCTACTTCCCACCTGGCCAAAACATCCCTCCACTAGAAAACCTCCTCAGCTGGTCTACCCACCATCTCCCCCAAGAAACTATAATTTTAGGTGATTTCAATATTGACTGGCAATCTTGTTCTGGCAACCATCCAACCCATCATGTAAACCTTCATGGCTTCACCCAACTAGTCCAGTCACCAGCCAGGATAAATAAAAACTCCAGCAAGCACACTACCCTGGATTGGATACTAATCACTAAGAGCCCCCAGTCATCTATAACAGGCTGCTTATCAGATAGCCTCAGTGATCACTCCCCAACATTTCTACTCAAAAAAATATCTATACCAAGCTAAACCTGTCATCTACCATCAAATACGTAAAAAACTAAACCTTAACCCACTCACGTTCATCTCATCCTTCAAAGAATGCAACTGGCATCCTCTAAAGTACCTCAGACTTGATGACGCAGTTTAATTTTTTAATACTACCTTCCTGAGCATCCTTAATTTCCATGCCCTCATAAGACTTTCCAGAACCAAAGCACAACCCCTCCCATGGCTACAGAAAACCACTAAGTCAGAAATGAAAAACAGCGATAAAGCCCAGGAGCACTGGCGCAAAACCAAAACCCCCTCAATTAGACAGAAATTCCTGGAACTACGCAATAGAGTCAAAAAGCTAATAAAACAGGACAAATTCCAATACTACCAATCTGCCCTAGACTCCTCCCAACACAGCCCCAAACAATTCTGGTCCTCCATAAACTCCATCCTCCACCCAGGTAAAGTCAGTACCCCTCCTCCTAACATCCCTCACTCCTCCGAAAATATTGCTACCTCATTCAACACACACTTCACACAAACCATACTATCACTAGCTAAACAACACAACCCCCATCCCCTACAACCCACACATTCAACTAGTAATCTCCCCACTGCCTTCTCTTTTTCTCATGTACCTACCTCCAACATAAAAAAAAACTCTTAACTAAACTTAAGCCCACCAAATTAGCAGCAGACAACCTCCCAAGTGAATACCTACAAATCGCAGCTGATGTTCTGGCCTACTCAATATCTATCTTGATTAACCGATCTCTGTCAGAAAGTTACGTTCCCACACTATGGAAAGTATCACACATAATTCCCCTCCACAAAGGTGGCCCCTCCACAGAACTAACCAATTACCACCCCATAGCTATTCTCTCTCCACTCTACAAAATACTAGAGAGATGCATTCACTCTCAGGTCTCAGACTACCTCCTTACTAACAACCTCCTTTCCAATACTCAGCATGGTTTCAGACCAAACCATAGCACCACCACTGCCTTACTCTCTTTCACTAACACTATCCTTCAGCATACAAACAATGGCTATCTCTCCTCTGCTACTTTCCTAGACCTATCTAAAGCATTTGACATGGTCCCACACAAACAACTCATCTCTGTCCTCAATAACCTATCCTTCTCTCAATCAGTCACCGACTGGTTTCAGAGTTACCTGTCTGGCCACCAACAATCCATTCTATGCAGAATGACATATCTCCCCAACTACCTGTCTCTATAGGGGTTCCCCAAGGATCCATCCTTGGACCCCTACTCTTCCCTAGTTTCATCAATAATCTAGCCTCTGCCACCAAACATGGCACAGTCATACAATACGCAGATGACTCAACCATCATCTGCTCAGCCCAGTCCCTACCCAAACTGCAAAAAGTCAAAGGAAACCTTTTCCTCTGTTGAAACTTGGTTATCCGATGCCCAATTAATACTCAACCCAAACCAAACTAAACTACTCGTCTTCCAACCCACCAAACATACTCAAAACAACTCTCACTTTAACATCACAGCAAAAGACAACACCACTATACACCCAACAGAACACACCAAATTGCTAGGAGTGGAAATAGACAATAAACTAAAATTTGACATTCACATATCCGTGACCATAAAAAAAGTCCACAAAAAACTAAGAGCATTATACAGAAATAAGCAACTTCTCACCAAAGCAGCAAAGATTTCACTAGCAAATTCCCACCTTATCTCCACCCTACTTTATGCCACTCCAATATATACCAACCTAAGGCAATGCGACCTAAACAAGCTAGAGACCTGCTAAAACAAAATCGCCAAATTCGCCACAGGGGCATCCTACCATAGTCACCACTGTCTCTCACTTGCTGAACTGGGCTGGCTTGAACTCCCTCAACTCCTTCAATGGTATCAACTCACACTCACCCACAAACTAGTAAACCATCCACTAAATGTCCCATCCCTCCAGAATCTACTCCAACCCTATCGCACCACCAGTCCACTAAGATCCAGCAACAAAAATCACTTGCAGATCACTAAAGCCAATAACTCTGCTGGTGAAGCACTATTCTCTTGCACCATAGCCAAATTATGGAACTCCCCCCAACCACAATAACCTCCGTACCATCATGCACCCACTTCAAAAGTTTACTAAATTCGCACCTAAAAACATGCTGGCTATGCCCTTGCAACTCCCACTCTAATATCACCCACCCCATCCAATCACTACCTTTCTTTCCACCCCACTAACTACCTTGATTATAGCAAGCTCGGATTCTCATAAGCCTACTACTTATTATACAGCAGGAACTTCTTATTGTAACAATTGTTAATGTCTGTTATGTACTTCACAGATAAAGATTCTAGTTGTCTACTGATGTACTATGTTCTTCATCTGTAACTATGTTTGTAATTAATTGCTATGTTAATCAAATTGTTAATCGCTATGTAAATCCAATGTAACTACTGTCTGTATATTTTAACTGTGGAGCTTTTCTCCCCGGGCCTCCACTGAAAATGGACCTACATCCAGTCGGACACTCCCGGTCAACAAATGTAAATAAATAAATAAAAACACATGCCAGTGAGCACATTTGTTTACCCTGCACCCCTGAGGAGAGGGCCAGCAGTATGCATTTCTTCCACCATGTAGCACACTACCCTGAGGTACTGAGTGCCATAGTCTGCACTCATGTCCATATCAAAGCACCGCATGGTGAGGAGGGTAGAGTCTACTTCAACAGCAAGGGCTATCACTCCATCAGCTGCCAGGTTGTGTGCAATGCCCAGGGCATTATCATGAGTGTGTCTGCTGGTAGCCCTGACAGTTATCACAACTACCATATCTGGCACATATCACAGCTGTACCAGATATTTGTCAGGGGGAACATCCCACATAAAGTCAGAGTAGCAGTATGATGTAAAGGCCATCACATAACTGTGTCAGTATCTACAAGTCAGTGAGCACCATGTAGTAGTATATTACCAAGCATACACAACTGTCTGAGGAGCAGAGCAGACATATGGAGTGGAATGCTGGACATCCTGCTAAACATGTACATTCAGAAGTGTGAAGTCTGTAACCCTGTGTGTGGGGTTACATCATGTATCCCAGTCACAGCAAATCTACAACTACTTAGAGCAGGAAATATGGACAAAGCCATGAACAGGAGTGGGACAAACACCCACATATAAGCAGAAGGATTAACTAGTTGCCAAATGAATGCAAAAAGTGCAGAGAATAACAGGTCGTACAGTAGCATGGTGTCCCTGCTCTGTATGGAGTCAGTACCTGAAATGTCTCTCATTAGTTCCTAACGTCAGTCTATAATGATGTGCCAGTGATGTACCAGAAAATCAAAATGCTATGCAAAATGTGCCAGACATATGATGCAAAACCCTGTACAGTCTACTACATCTGAATACACCCTAGGTATGACTCAGATATTATGTGCAACTCACAGTCGGGGAATCCCTTTGGTATCAGGGAGGTGCTGGACTGTTGATTCAGGTGCAGCAGACAAATGTCTGTAGCACAAAAAATCCTGGACTGCAATGCAGGTAGGTCTGGCATAGAGTCACCTTGGATGTACTGACGGTCACACTGGGCATGCTCCTACACTTAGATAATTTCGGCCCATGTCTGATGCCTCATCTGCCTAAAGAACTGAGATGTGTATTATATCTCTGTGCATACAGGCAGGTATGTATATGTATCTGTCTCTCCCCATCCCCCTCAAACATGATTACCCTAATCTATCAGTATGTGGCATATACATATATATATATATATATATATATATATATATATATATATATATAAATATATATATATATATATATATATATATATATAATTTATTTAGAGATAACGTGTGTATATATATATATATATATATATATATATATATATATATATACATATATATATATATATATAGAGAGAGAGAGAGAGAGAGAGAAAGACCTACATAAAGATGTAGAGTGATGTAGTACTGTAGCCACTTCTATACCAAATGTAACCAGTGGCATGTGCAATTAGTACTGCAAGCTGTAATGTGTAATACTAGGTAGGTAGGGGTTCAAATCTGACATCAGCCACTTTGTGTGTGTATGTAGATATGTTCCATACAGCAGTACAGACATTATTTCTTATTTATTTATTTATTTCCAGTTTGATTACCGGGGAGGTCCACTGGGCCCCGAGGACCCGTTTTCAGTGGAGGCCCAGGGAGAAAAGCTCCAAAAATACAAATTACAAAAATATGAAAAATATAAATGATACATTGAGGAGACCAGTTTGCACAATAAGAACATTCATTATTACAAATAGTCAAAAACAAATTCACCAAGGTTTTTCTGAAGGGTTATACAATTATAAAGCTATTCTTATAGAGTAATTTGGGAAAATGCATTATATATGCACATATAGAAGAGAGTTAAGAAGACTTTTTGCATACATTCGTTTTAAACTGTGAATCTATTTACAATATTTGCACAAAGGGGTTCATGGATTAATAGCTGTAGGACATTTTGAGTGCTAGGGTACACTCTAGATAGGATATCGGTGTGTTCTTGGATAGTTTTTAGGTGGTGTAGACTATTTGCACTGCCTCTCCTTCATACAGTCTAGGTAGGATATCGGTGTGTTCTTGGATAGTGTTTAGGTGGGGTGAAGACAGGTGCATTTCCATTTAGTGGACAGATGTTTGAAAAGCTGAGTTTTGAAATTTTCAGAGTTTGCTAATGTTCTTAGAGAGGAAGGGAGAGAGTTCCAAGCCTTGCCAATAGTGAAAGAGAGGAGAAGTTGACCAGCTGGGCTTTTAGGTTTGCTGATAGCAATCAGGTTTTGATGTTCAGATCTTTGGCCAGCTGAGCTTTTAGGTTTGTTGATAGCAATCAGGTTTTGATGTTCAGATCTGAGAATTCTATTGGAGGTGTAGGATGGAAGGATGTTAGCTAGAGCAGGACAGTTAGTTGGATGAAATATAAGTTTGTGTGCTGTGGTGAGCTGCAGATAGTTTAGGTAGTTTGGTAGTTCTAGCCAGTTTAGAGATTGAAGGGAAAGGTAATGATGGGTGGAATTTTTTACTTTTGGAGGCAAATTTAGAGATTTTGTTGTAGCAGCTTTCTAGTTTGGAGGTGATAGAGCATGACAGGTTGGTTAGAAGAGGGGCTCCATATAATAATGAGGACAAAAGGTAGGTAGTGGCCAAAGTTTGCCTGGTGGAGTGAGAGAAAAAGTGATTGTTCCTATATAGCATACCTAGTTTTTGGTGGGTTTTCTTAATATTTTGTTGAATATGTATGTCAAACTTAAGGAATTCATCAACTGTAACACCAAGAAGTTTGGCAGAGGGAACCACTTCAATAGGGGAGTTGAAGTGACTAAGGCCTTTGAAAGTATTTTTATCATAGGAGTAGGACTTTCTAGGGGAGAAGAGGAGAATTTTGGATTTGTTAGCGTTAAGGGAGAGGTGATTTTGGTGCATCCAGTTTTCAGTGGTTGAGAAAGTAGCTTGGGTTTTGAGGAGCAGATCAGAGAAATTTGAGGCAGAGCAGACTAAGGTTGACTCATCTGCGTATTGAATAATTTTGGCATTGGGGATAGCAATGTGAAAGTTATTAATGAAAATATTAAATAGCATGGGTCCAAGGATGGATCCCTGTGGTACACCAGTTGGAGTAGGTAGGAAGGAGGAAATGGAGTTTTCCCATTTGACTACCTGAGACCTATCTGATAAGTAGCTAGAGAACCAGGATAGAGAGTTAGGTGAGAGATGCAGGTTTGAGAGGTGAAGGAGAAGGTGTTTATGGGAAACAGTATCGAAAGCTTTAGAGAGATCAAGCAAAACAGTAGAGACCAGGTGACCTGAATCTCGGGCTTGACTTGATAGTTTCTAAGAAAGAAAGTAGAGCAGTAGTAGTACTATGGCCAGGGCGGAAGCCATGTTGAGTTGGTGTAAGAAGATGGTTTTGGGTTAGAAAAGGCATAAGCTGGTGGTGGATGCACTTTTCTAAGATTTTAGAGATTGGTGAGAGTAGAGCGATAGGGTGAAAATTTGTGATGTTGGTGTTCTTGCCTCCTTTGTGAAGAGGAAGAATGTAAGCTGAGCACCAAAGTTTGGGGACATAAGATTCCTTAATAGATCTATTGATAATGATGCTGATTGGGAGTGCTATCCCATCTGCAGCACATTTTAGGAAAGTGGCGGGAATATTGTCAGGGTCATTAGAGCAGGGTTTAAGTTTAGACAGAAGTATTTTTATAAAGTTAGTTGAGACAGTTTTGAACTCTAACCTGAGGGGAGGGTTACTGGGGGAATTGGAGGGAGAAGATGGGGGGACAGATGGGTTATTGCTGGGGAAGGTCTTGGTTAGGTCAGATATTGTTTGTGTGAAGAACAAGTTAAATTCTGAGCATAGTTCAAGGTCAGATTTACTTGGATCAGGACGGGGATTATTCTTGGAGCCGGGATTAAGGAGAGAGTTTATTGAATTCCAGAATTTCTTGGGGTTATTGTTATTATTTGACTGGCGGTTGATGTAATAGGATTTTTTGTCCTTAGTGATTTGTTGTTTTGCTTGGTTATGTAGTTGTTTATATTGGAGCAAGGTATCGGGCAGTTTATTGTTTTGGAACAGCTTCCATAGTTTATCCCTTTGATGCATAATTTGTTTAGTATGTTTAGATAACCAAGGAGCAGTATTTATTTTTACTCTTTTATTTCTGATAGGGGCAAGAGAGTTTAGCGTATCTAAGAAATAGCAGCATCAATTGGGAGGGTTTTAAGGTCTTGCCAGTTCATTTGTTTGAATATGTTTGAGAAGGTTATGGGGTTAAAGTTACTAAGATTATGAGTTAGAATGTATTGGTGTTGGTGAGGCGAAGAGTTGGTAGCATGATGAATAAAGGCTTGGAGGTGGTCACTAATAGTATCAGGAATTGTTCCAGAATTAGTGATTTT
>NC_056728.1:1093801861-1093821861 GCF_019279795.1 Protopterus annectens
GCGACTTCTGGACAGCAGTAGGTTGTGATGCAGTCTGAGGCCATCCAGGATCACATCATTTTCTGCAGTTGAAAATGTCAGGTGCCTCTGTCTATACATCCTTTCTGAAAGACAAGAAGAGGGGAACACATCACAGGACCACATATGTTGCTCTCCACTATGTACACACCCTGCACATCTAAATTGGGCTGCACTATCCTCTGCTAACTCCCACATCACACCCTGCCATCTGTAAACACAGTATGTATGTGGCTATCAGCAACATAGTGGCAATACTCAGTTATGTCCCTGTGTGCTGTGATGGAGTGTGTTGTATGTCTCCACTCCCATCAGTGCCATCTACTGCGGTGTGTCCCGTATGGGCAACATCCATGTACCAACTCATACAACTACTGTCTGACAAATAGGTGAGTGTTGCTACAAGTATAAGGGGACAGTCCAACAATACCCATGTGAAGCAATGACAGACAGCACTAAAAACATGCTGCAGGGTATTTTCCCTGTAGGTGTCCAACTTCTGCAGTACTCAGATGTTAGCAGAATGTGTACTTGTGCCTGATATATGTGGACTCTTTTCCAGAAACATGTGGATGTCTGGAAAACGGTTAGACAATACTTAATGGTTGATCTCAGACTGTGGAGAATCTGGCTGTCACACACCAGAACCCTCAGAAAACAAGTTATGCTACAGTAATAACTGTTACTGTGTTCATTCCCTTACTTTGTATGATCAATATGTACACTCTGTCACTCAGCTCGGGCCTGTGTCCCCACCACTACTACTGGCTATGACCTGAAGTCCTCCTGTAGTGGGTCACCAGGTATGCTAGCCATAGCTCTCAAGTGCTGAGATATGAATGCTGACTAAACAGTAGCTAGCCAGAGTACATCAGGGACAGTCAAGGACACCTGTACAATGTTTGAACTATTCCTGTGTGACATTCACAGACTGAGAGGAGCTGAATGACAGTACATCATGTGATATGCCAGCTGTGTCCACCATTACATACTGTCAGTGTTGTCTAACAGACAGTCCAGCAGCATTTCTACAAGAGCTGATCATTGTAGGAGGGATTGAGAGGGCCAAAACTGTGATCTACATCACAGCAGGCAGAGTTGAAAGGCATGCCTGTAGGTGCTGGACAGCAGACTATCACCAACGTGTCCTTCCCAGAGATATACTATAGGCCTATTGTTGTAATCCCTATTCCCCATAACTGCATCCCATTAAATCCCATCTGCATCCCATTAAATGGGGACTTCTATTACATACCTGGTAGAGTGCTGTACTTTTTGTGCAGAAATCCTGAAGAAAAATGCTTCTGATATCGCAGTCTATCTTGGTAAAGCAAGTCACAGACTTGTTTATCATAGGCAGCTGCTTGCCTTTTGTAGGTAATGCTCATTAACAGGTGATTGCCTGTGCACCGATTGGTGGCTCAGACTTGCTAATTGCATCCAGAACAGCAGGATTGCACTTTCATTAGCCAATGGCATGGCACAACAGTGCTATATTTAAGGCCTTCATGTAGGCCTTGGCCCCTTTCCTAGTGTGTGGGATGGACATTATTGAGGTGTGGAGACTACAGCATTGCAGAGGGTAGGTAAAAATACAGTCCACTATTGGGATTTATGTGGTATGTCCACAGTTTTGCATGCTATGTTCGGTCATTGTGAACTGACTTTCTGATTATGTGTCAGTTCAGTATTAAACATTTTGGGTTGAGGTCAGTAAGGGGGAAGACAGATGTGAGTGTCATACGTTATATGCATCAGAATATGAATGCTGCTGCAGTAACGGCTGGTCTATCAGCTGTTTATGTTTGTAGGGGAAGAATGTGATACATGTCCCTGTTGCTTGACCTTTGACCCCCAACCTTTTTATGTATGGGTGTTGTGTAGGTCCTTTGTTCTAGGGGGTTGTGATCATCGGTAGGTCTGTAGCAGGTAGCTGAACATATTGCTGCATATGTCGCAGGCTGCAGCTGCTTTATTTTGCCAAGGAGTCATACTGTGAAGTGTGAACACATTGAAGGACAGCAAGCTGTATGTGTCAGTGAGGGGGCAGTTTCAGCTCTGTTGTTACAGCAGGTGAGGGTAACCATAACAGTACAGGTGAGGCATGTGCTTAATGTACATATGTTATGTAATAGTGTCATTCAGAGAGTGATAGATGACATTTAGGAAGCCTATACATATTTGTGCAGTGTGCCCCTACCTACAGGCTTTGACATGCTAACATGGGTATCAGTGAATGCAGTAACAGCAACTGTTCTGCTTAAAATTGCAGGACTCAGTCATTATTCGTTGTATTCACAAACATGTCACTGAAGTGCAGCACACCAGATTTGAACCCAGGACTGTGGGTGGCAAAAAGTACAACGTGCTAGGAATTTAATAAACTGAGATACAGAGTCGGTACTACAGCAACTGTATTTACAACATATAGGTGCATGCATGCAGTCTGTTCCACAGGATTCACATAAGCATGTGTGTCCAGATGGGTATGATTTGTAACACTGAACTATCTGTCATGATGTTCTAACATCAAGCTGTACTGACTTACCAGTACTTCAGCACACAGAACAGTCTTTGTGACAATTGTGACAAAAGTAGGTGGCACAACTGTGGACATTCTATGCCAGTCTGTGCAGTTGACAGCTATACCTGCTATCCCAGGCCTCATGCACATCCATCATTATTTATTTGGCTGTGTATTGTTTTGGTGTCTACATCAAAGTGCCAAGTACACTGTCAATTTTCACATATGTACAAGCAGTGTGTCACTGGCAATCAGGATATGTTTTTGGAATCACCTGCATTATTTCAGAGCTGAGTGTCCTAGTGGGTTAATGCTCTATACTGTAGCTGACAAGGTCCTCGCTTTCAGACTTGGCAGGGGTGGTTATTTTGCAGATGTGCCTAACAGTGTCAGAAACAGAGAAGGTGGTTAAGGCAGTTTTAAGCAGTTTTAAGTGGGTTTGCTTGGGTTTCCGTGTTGCACCATGTCACTTAGCTCTGCTTAAACCCATGCTAATTTAAAAAAAAAGAAAAGGAAAAAGGGGTGATAGGAAAATGAGGAAATGGGGGCAAGCAAGGGGAATAGCATACTGAAAGGCAGGTACGGCTGTGCAGGACAGGAGTATGAAAGGACCATAGCTCTCCATTTCTTGTATAGCAACAGCTATGCAGGTTGTAGAGAATTTGGAATTTGGAGCCTCACACCCAAGAGAGAGGGGTGAGGACAACATAACTGTGTGCATTAATTATTGTAATAATGGATTCTGTCCAGTGGATGTGGGTGTGAAATGGAGAACTATGTATGGGGTGATATTTTTTTTGTAGATCAGATGCTGTTTTTTTTAAAGAGAAAGTGGAATGTTAGTGAAGGGATATAGGTATGCATGAGGAGGTAAGTTGGGTAGGAGAGGTTGCATTTGCAAACAGACAAGACAGACAAGATAGCATACAGGGGTGGTGTGTGACACATGAGGGGGTAAACACCTTGGGTGGGGATGGTGTTGTGGAATCAGAGAGGCATGTGCCCCCAGATGGCAGCAGTGAGACTGAGCTCCCCACCCATCAGCAGTCAAAAGTGCTCCTTTACTGCCTCGAAGGTGGCTGTGTTGGGGGCTGGGCGCTGGGGCCATCTTCCCCCTCCAGATTAGTGAGTCTGCCCTCACTCCGGCACAGGCAGTCCTTGTAGCCATGATGCACAATCCTGCACACCATCACTGGTAGCTGCGACAGCCCCCTCTCCATGACTGCTCCCAGGGGGGAAGGGCCCCATCAGCTGAGGCTGTTACACCCATAGGTCGTGCAGGGCCAGCAGAGGGGGCATCACAGGCTTGGGTCCCAGATGTGCTGGGACCCGATGCCATGGCTGCCTGAGGTAAGGTAGGCAGATCGTCATGGATGGACCTACCCAGTTGATCTATGCTGTTGAGGCTTTTCAAAGTGTATAGGTTAGTAATGAACAGAACATTTACTTAGTTATAAAAGCATGCCAGAATGTTGCAAATAACCTGGTAACATAACATTGCATAGCATATGAAAAACAACAAAAAGTGAGATAACAGTCAATATAGTAACAGCATGCCAGTAACAGTTACGACATAAGGGCAACAACATAGGTAATTCAACATGGTATGTTAATATGCAACCATTGTAATACATAGCAATAATAAAATACAAGGCCCAACATAATGTTTTAAGAACAAGATATGTTAATAGTAAACCATAACTGATGTATAAGAATAATACATTAAGATGTAGATAAGGGGTAGGGGGGAGAAATACAGTCCATTAATACCAATATAGGCTATACTATTTGCAACAGTACTCTTATATACTCTACAGGTTTGCACTTACTTTATGTATACAAGTGCCTATAGCTTCTGTAACACATACATACCTCTCAAGCCATCCACATGGGACAGTATGAGCCAAGCTGTTACACCTGCAGGTACACTTCTGTAGCATGTACATACCTCTCAAGCTATCTGCATGGGATGGTACGGCCAAGCTGTAAGACCTAAAGGTACATAATTACATGGGACTATTACATGTGAGGGGGGCATATATAACTATCAAGGTGTACTGTAGTCTGATGTAGTGTGACTGTGTTATTGACATAAATCATGTTGATGATAGATTTCTGACCGAGAGATTTGGCAACAGTGATCACTGCCCATGAAAGTATGACACTTGAGAGACATGTATCATGCGCAGTACAGAGAGTTTACGGCTATCATGCTGTCCTTGGCAGGCATGGGGTTAGACTATCAGCAGACATTCACAGACACACCAGGCATACAGCCATACCAAGATGATGACACATTTTATTTATTGTATTAACTTTTATTAGTATTGTACTTGTTGCCTTCATTTTCTGACATCTTATCACATTGCTGAGGAATGCCGTTAACACTCTGGTACAGTTGAACACATAAATTATTATCAGTTTCTAATGGCTACTACAGCCATTTATTTACCTATAATTCCTGTGGGGAGAACATCTGTTGACAATACATAACTGATTCAATAATATTTATTAGTACTTCTCACTGGATTTGAACCCTGGTCGGTGTGACAAAATGTACATCACACCCAGCATTTATCAAACTGAGCTACTGAAACACTGCTGCATTTTTCTTGAGTGATATGTGCCTAGAGCTCACCTGGTAACAAAATATGACCTGGTAATAGAGGTAGAGTATTATACAAGACTGCAATGACACTTGAACACACATGCATGAGATTCATGCATGACAGAGATAGTAGGTGAACTGTGCATTAGTACATGGAATACAGGTGTAGACAATATACCCCTAGTGGGTGGGAATATCAGTGATGTGTACAAACCATATCAGAGTGCTGGGTTGGCTACCTAACCCATATACATTTGCAGATGGTGTATTTGTAGTCCACAGTTATTATAGTTTCATACTTGCCTGCAACAGCTTTCCTAAGAGCAGGAATGCATATAGTTGAAATGCAATGGTTAACACAAGGCAATGCTGATATACACAGTATACCTTTGCCATTTGTATTATTGTTTCAGATCTTAGTGCAGAACAAATATCATAATGCATTACATATTTTAGTACAGCTCCAAATCTACAGTTTAGCAGAACTGTCTTTATTACTTAACCTTCAGTCACTTAGTGGTATTCTTTGTGTTTTTGGTTCACAGCAGGTGCAATAGTCGATTTCATGAACAACAGCCCAAAATATACACATATTGCAAAACACAGCTTTATTAGGGGTGACTTCATGCAGTGAGTGGTATAATTTTTCCACTGTGTTTGTCACCTCAAGTGTTGTTCTTTGATTGTTCCTGATTTTCTTGAGGTGCTTAGTCCTCTGACTTCTATATTATTTGGATAATTTTTCCAGTCTTTATTGCAGAACAGTTCATATAATGCAGGTGTTGCAATACAGCTATAATTCTACAATTAATGCAGTAGAAACTTTATTTCCTTAACATTCTCAGGTTTCATGCATTCATCTTTATTGAACAATACCTGGCATTACTGACTTATTGCAGTCCAACTCTATGACCACATTCATTGCAGTACAGTCAATACTGTATACACCTAATGGCAGTTAATACATTACTCCTTCTTGCTTATATGACTACAGATTGCAAGATACATCTGTACTCACCACACTCATGGTACAACCTGGCCAGGTACCCTGCATGGGCCTCTAGGTTGTGAACTCTCTCCTCTGCAGCTGTAGGGAGAGAAGCACACCATTATGCATACCTGTCTATCATACATTCAGGTACGGTATTGGTAAAACAATGCAAGCAGTACTTACAAACTTGTGGGGCATTCCCATCCCAAGCATTTTGGACCCAGGTGGCCAAGAGATCCCCCTTGCAATGCTTCAGGTCATCATAATGATGATGCACCTGCTCACCTGTGTGGGGGGATACCAGTTGCACTGTTGAGATCGCATGCCAGCCAGTCATAGACCTCTGACTTGTACTTTGACCCCTGGTACTGGCCCTGCAGAAGCCAGACATCATGGTATTTAATGAGGAGTCCAACCATGACCCTGGACTCCAGAATGCCCCAACACTGCACCCGGAAGTGTGCACCCTCTCCAACATCTGCCATAATTCCTGCCAAGTTCAAACTCCAACTGGTTCTGCTGTATTCCTGCCTGTTTGCTTAAATAAGCCTGCTCTCCCACCCTTTACTATCACTGGGCAATTTTAAAAATGTGGCTCTTCGCTTAGTACTGTGTAAACCCACTGAGCTCAGCTGAGCAGTGCTTAAACTGGCAATGTTTAGCAATGCTTAGCAGTGTGCAAACCAGCTTAGCTGGGCTTTGCTCCACTTAATGCACAAACCAGCTAACCACTGCTAAACATTCCTTGTTTAAGCAGTGCTTGGCAAAGCTGATCTGTGCTTAGCGGAGCTTAGCCAAGCGCAGGTAAGCAGGACTTAAAAATACATCTCATAAGTGTGTATTTACCACATAAATGCTTAATAACAGGTCTGTGCATATATACAATATGCAATCAAGGGATTAAACATACGTGTCATAATGTGTATTTGCAACATAAATGATTAATAACCTGTCTGTGAATTCATACAAAATTCAATCACAGTTTAATAGTACTTCCCATAAATGTATAATTGCAAAATAAATTGAATAACTTGTCTCTGTAATCATACAAAATGTAATCGGGATTTAACATTATTCTCATAATGTGTAGTTACAAACTAACATGTCTTTGTACTCAAACCCTGCACTTACTGCACATAAGGCTGTCATTCTAACCATTTGGCTATATAGCCATGTATACTACTGTTATACTTTTACATACATCTCTCCACTATGTTTAAGCATCACTGAGCAATGCTGCCTGGCACGTAAACCCATTCAATTATGCTTAAACTTGACCTTTGCATTCATAATTAAATGTATCTTGTTTCTATTTTTAGATGTCTGGCACATGTCCATTGTTGCTCATTGCGCCACACTATGCAAACACAAAGAAAAAAATTAAAAAAACTTTTATTACATATGCATACATTGCTATCCACACTTTGACAGTGTACAGGATGTGATACTCATCTCCAGACACAGTAACACACTCCCACCAGTGATCCAATAACCGCATTACACAGCTCCCCCTCAGTAATGTGCCTTCATTAATATGCATGGTCCGCTACTGAGGGGGTACCACATACACGGCCATGGTACCTACCATGTAGGCTTTACACTATGCCTACATGGGTTTTATTAAATCCCCACCATTGGAAGAAACTAACATGGCCACAACATCTTTTCTACTAAATAGGGTGGCAACTTGTATAGAATAAAGATGCTTTACTGTATGTTAGCTTTATATATAAATTAGATAAAACGCCATCAAACAAATTCTTGGATTAATGATATCAAAATCTATGTTGTAAATAAATCTAAAAAGTCAGTTTTAGTTTCCAGACAAGAAATAAAATTATTAATTTACTCAATACTACCTGTCCAAATATTAAATACATAATTTAATGAATGACAGCATGCCTTACAATACTTGTAGCATTCATGACTGAAACAAACATTCTCTCCTACCACCCAATGTAGAGTTATCATAAAAGGGAGCACAGGCAGCACCCATTGCTACACCAGCCACATGTTTAAAATGTTCCTCCTCAAAAACATATAGTTGTCTGTCAATATAAATTCCATAAATTACATAATAAGTTTCTGTTCTATTTTGATTACAAAGCTGAAGTGCAGTAAAACATCACAGACCCATTCCAACACTTGTTTTGGGGGGACTATACTGAAAGCAAGTTTTTTTATAAACAAGATTAACAAAGTAGAAATTATCCTCAGTATCAACACCTCTAATATTGTTTAAAAATTTAGTCGACCTGGTCATAAAAACATTTGAATTTCAGGTTAACATATTTAGCTAGCAGTTCAGTCTTTGAACCACAAGCTGAAACAAATGGATGAAAGGGTGGGTTATCAATGTGGGTGTACACATTTTGTATCACAAAAACTGATGGAATTATTAGATGGTCACCTTTAATGTATTTGTGCATTGCTGGAAGAATTTTACCATCAATAAACAAATTATATAAAAGCATGCAAATTCTATCATAAGCTTTATTTATTTCATTCTTCGAAGAAATAACATAACTTGATTAATCTGCTAAAACCTTTGATATCCTTCCTGTGTAATCAATTAAGTCCATCACTACAAGTCCACCTCCTTTATCTACTTTTTTTTAAACCATACAGATGTATCACCTACGAATTAATCCAATAAAACTTTTTCGTCTCTGGTCAAGCTAAAAAATTGCTATCTAGTCTAACCCATCAGTTTTGTCTTTATTTCCTGTTTGCACAGTCTTTCAAACAATAAAATTGCAGCATACAGAGGCAGATTAAAAATGCTGTTTCTCTTAATTTGAATATTATTTGACCCCTTATGTTCATGCAATGCAACATTTAAATTTAAATTCCAGTTAAATAACTTTAAGTTACATAAATCTACTGCCATAGTCACTTTCCCAGAAGGAATGAAATTAATCCATTAAAAAAATACAAAGAAATGGAGAAATAGTCAACTGTCTGAAATGGAAAATCCTAAAATTTTCATACAAAAAACACTAAAAGTACCTGAACCAATTGATAATCACTTTATTTAACAATTCCATTGTCAATGCTCTCTGTTTGATACAGTCTCCATTGACTTCAATCTGTTGTATAATGTCCCTGGTAGTTGTAAAAATCATTTCCTGCCCTGCAGTTCTTTCCCACTATTTCTTCCGACCATTTAGTATAATTCATGCCCAAAAAGGCCTCATTCAGGGCCACACTGGTGGAACTCACACATGACTCATCTTCAGTCTCATGATTGTTGTTTACACTTTGCCCTTTATTAACTTAAATTTGCCAGGAACCGGTATTCTTCCTTTTGTGAGTAGTTATACTTATCACTGTGGAGCTTTTTATCCTTCCAGTTTCTTAATAGGACACATTTTTAATCAACATTATGAAAAGTTTCAGCATATTGATTTTGGTGAACAGGAAACTGTGAAGATATGTGAAGGCTGCCAGCCTAGCCAGATAGAATTTTGTAGATAATTCTGTCATTTGTAATGATTAATATAAGCCATAGGCTTGTTCTCTTAAATGGAAGAAAATTATGGTAAATGTTGAACTTCAGAATTGTAACCACATTGCACTCTGCTGGAGGAAAGCTGATAAGTCAAGCATTGTATAATTGTTTGATCTCAAAACTCGGAGGCGAGATATCTGAATGAAGGAATTCTTCCTATTGTTTTGAGACCAGAGTTAATGGCTAGAATTTACATATATAATGTCTTTTATTGCTCTGGCTTCCTGACCAGCTGCAAGATCAAAAAGGCTGTTAAACTCTGAGTTTCTGTTAGCATAGGAAACAGAGAATAATGATGTAATCTGAAATGAGTCAGTAGTATGGTGTTATCAATTTAAGGACAGAGAGAGAGAGAGAGAATCAGGGCATTTTGCATTTGTTTTCAAAACTGACAACATCACCAGCACTGCCTTGCTCTATATGTAAGTTTATTTTAGAACTGTGTTTGTTCTTAGATATAGATAGGAAATAGTAAGTCTAGTCTAACTGTTTTCTGTATTGATGTCAGAACTTTTCTACTGGATTATTTTAAGCATTTCTCTGTGATTTCTGAACTCTTGACTAGCACTGTGTAGTGAGAAGTATTGTCTTGTGTTCTTATTATTTATTATTAAATATTCTTAAAATATTCTTAAACTTTTCAAGTGTGGATGTTTTATGTAGAGATAATTTAAGCTCTGGAGTACATTGCATGTATATAGTGATACTGTCCAAGCCACTCCAAATAAGCCTTCTTATCCATCACACTTAGCATTTGGATAATAATATTGCACAGTAATAATTGGACACCCTTTGATAAGGGCCTTATTAGTAGCTGATAGTAGATGCTGGCAAGTGATGCTACTGTATAGTTTGGGAAGAAGGGGCATAGCTAGAGAGCCTGTGTCAGCCTTCCCCAGGAGTCCCTGTGTGCTTGTATATAACTCATATCTCAGAGTGTGTATATGTCAGCTACTTGGGAAGGGACACAAAGCACTGGTTAGACAGAGAGGGTGCTGGAAGTTTTAGCTTGACCACTAGGCTGAGATATGGACCCTATAGCGGTGCCAGTAGGGAGTCTTATTGGATATCTGGAGAAAATGGGAGAAACCAGCCCTAGACTGACTGTGATCTGTGTGTGCGCTTAAGGGAATTTGTACTTCGCTGTGAGTATTTGTTATCCTTCCCATTATGGATGCCCCTCACTGGTGTTAGTGGTAAGGATTGAGGTCCTTGATTGCTAGGCCAGTGCACGGGCATCACATATTAATTGTTTGGCAGTGGTGGAATATCCACACCACATATTAATTGTTTGGCAGTGTTGGGATATCCATACCACATATTAATTGGTTGGCACATACTAATTGGCTTGCAGTGGTGTGGATAGTGAATTCCTGTGGCTTGTGAACAGTGATCACTGAAGGTGTTTTTGTACTCCAAATCAGCAAAATCACAGTGGGTAAACAAGTGGAATCAAGGAACTCTAGAAAAACAACAACTTGAAGGTGGTGTCCAGTAACACAAGATACCAGGTGTCCTCAGTAAAAATGCTTTAATGCAAAGCCAACATACATAACAACAACAAATACAAGTTGCGAAAAGCAGCATAGCTATAAGAACAAAATGTTGGATAAGCGCTTTTGTCTGCTAACATAGCAGACTTTATCAAATCTTTTGTACTCTAAATCAGCCACACAGTGAATATTCAGAGTTCAGATTACAATTGCTTTATTTCTTTTGTGAGCTTAGTTAGTCAGGGAGAGCAGGCAAGCATGTCAGCAGAGGAGTATGGAAAACTGACAAGGAGCCAGTTGGCTATGTGCCAGGCTGAAGGACTGATGCAGGGAAAACTGATGAAAGCAGACATGATTGCAGCTTTGGTCACAGCTGCATCAGAAAAAAGCAACCAGGAGGATGATCTGACTGGCCGTGGAGATGTACAACATTCAGGGAATGGACAGCTCAACCTTTCTGCAGAGGACTTAAAAATCCATCTGGAGGTAACCAGACTTGAGTTGGAGGCCAGGCATTTGGAAATGGAAGCTGTGGAAAAGAAGTGGCAGAGGCAGCAGTAAAAGGAGATGCTGACTCTTCGCCTGTACCATGGAGGTAATAGGGAAGGGAGTAACTGGACCCCAGAAGCACAAACGGTCAGTAAATTTCTTCCACATTTTACAGAGGGGGATAATTTTGGTAGTTTCATTCATATGCTTGAGAGGGTATGTAAACAGTATGATGCTGACCAAAGGCAATGGGCAGAGTTCCTGACCCCCCCCCCTTTCTCCATGGTAAAGCTGTAACTATTTTCTCAAAAATGTCTGATGTTGACTGTTTTAATTATACTGCTGTTAAACATTGTTTTCTAGGACTCTTTAAGCTAACACCTGAAACTTATAGGAAAAAGTTTTGTAAGCATAGACTCAAGGCGGATGAAAGTGTGTGTGAATATGTTGCTGAACTGAGCACTTATTTTCATAGGAGAGTGAGTGGATATCACGTCACCACTTCTGAAGGGCTGGCAGACCTTTTAATGAGGGAACAAGCCCTTAGCAATTTGCCTGAGGACATGAGGATCTGGTTAGCTGATAGACAATGTGCTAATTTGGAGGAGTTGTGGAAGAAGGGTTACCTATACCTAGCAAGCAGGGCATCCCTGCACATGAAAAGAACCCCAGTACTGCTCATGGGTCTAAAGGAACCCATGGTGGGCAGCCCAGACTGTCCCAACAGAATTTGACAGTAGCAGGGGAAGCCACTAGTCCAGGTACATGCCCAGGACCTAGGTTAAATGTTTTGAATGCAAACAGTGGGGCCATGTGGCATACAGATGTCCACGGAGTTAAGGTGGGGAACAAAAGGTGAAAGAGACAGTAAGTGGGAAAGGCAAATTGCCAATAGTAGGTTGTCTTGAGACAACAGGGGTACTAAACTACCATCGTGCTGATGTCCTGATAGGGAAGGATTTTGATGAGGCAGTACTATTTGTTAATGCAGGTACACGCAGTCAGGCTTTGAGACAAGCATGTGGGTCTGGTAGCCTGGGGGAGACC
The DNA here is from genome assembly GCF_019279795.1 of Protopterus annectens. NCBI lineage: Eukaryota > Metazoa > Chordata > Ceratodontiformes > Protopteridae > Protopterus > Protopterus annectens. The sequence continues at coordinate 1,093,814,543 of NC_056728.1, forward strand.
GAGACAGACTGCATACTTGCAGCCAGGACTGGTGAGGGAGTTACTTCAGGGAGAAAGCTACACTGTAGCAGTGAGACTGAAGGTGAGCCACAGCTGCTTGTGGGTATTGATGTTCCCTTGGGCAGGGTGACTGCAAAGGTAGAGGTGAGTAGTAGTACCCAGGCTGGCACTGAGGCACCACTGTCAGAGGATGCCAGACTTCCTGTGGAAGGGGAGTTGAGAAGGGTTACAAAGAGAGTTCTGAGTCAGGCTCAGCTCTCAGACCCTACATTGCAAGGCCTGAGGCAGGTAGCAAGTGAGGCACATGATTCTCAAGGGAAGGGGGAATATGTATACTGGGACAAAGGGTTATTGTATAGAGAGTAGAGCCCTGAAGGAGGGCTAGAAGGTGAAGGGATGCAGCAGTTGGTAGTGCCTAGAGCCTACCATCTGACACTTCTAGCCATAGCCCATGATATTTCCTTTGCATGTCATATGGGCATAAAACATACAAAGAGGCATATTATACAGAACTTCTACTGGCCGGGAATTTCCAGAGTTGTAACAGGGTACTGCAGAACATGTGAGCAGTGCCAAAGGTAGGCAAGGCAGGAGACAAAGTGAGAGCTCCTTTGATGCCTTTGCCTGTGATTGAGGAGCCATTTCAGAGGGTAGCTATGGATTTGTGGGGCCTCTGAGTACCCCAAGTTCCACAGGGGAAAAAGTATATCCTAGTGGTAGTAGATTATGCTACAAGATACCCTGAGGCAGTGGCTTTGTCCTTTATTGAGGTAGAAAAGGTGGCAAATGCTTTGTTAGATATTTTTAGCAGGATAGGTTTCCCAAGAGAAATACTGACTGACAGAGTTGCCAGTTTCATGTCAGACTAGCTGGCTTGTCTGTGGAAGTACTGTGGGGTAAAGCACCTGAAGACCACACCCTACCATCCCCAGACTAATGGTCTGGGTGAGAGGTTAAATTCTACAATCAAGTCCATGCTACGGGCATTTGCAGAAAGTTTAAGAGGGAGTGGGTCAAATATTTGACCCATTTGTTGTTTGCTTACAGTTTCCCCAGGAATCCACAGGTTTTTCACCCTTTGATTTGTTGTATGGACATAGGGTGACGGGACCTCTATATTTAATTTGTGATGAGTGGGAAGGTGAGTGTAAACCTCACAAGGAATCTGTTGTGGCATATGTCCTAAACCTCAGGACAAGGCTCAAGGAACTCATGGGCTTGACCCAAGAGAACCTGGCAGAAACTCAACAACAGATAAACGTATGGTATGACAAGAATGCTTGAGAGTATGCTTTAGGGCAGCAGGTAATGGTTCTCATTCCTGTCAGACACAACAAGGTGCAAGCAGCTTGGGAGGGACCCTACAAGGTGGTAAGAAAGGTAAGTGATTTTAACTACATGGTGGAACTGCTAGGCAGGAGGCAGGGGCACAAGTATTACTATGCTAACATGATGAAACCTTACCATGATAGGGAGGCCATTGTGCTGAGTATTTGCAGTGGCTTGCAGGAGGAGTCTGATGGAGATCTGATGACTTGATCTTCTCAGTGAGGCTCGGACTGACACCTCAGTGGAATGGCTAGCAATGTCCCAGCAGCTATCTCCTACCCAGGTATGAGAAATCCAAGCAGTGTTACAGGAGTTTGGGGACATCTCCACTGGGAAAACCAGGGTGGATACAGGACCCCAAAGGTCTATTAGACAGGCCCCTAATAGGGTGCCTGAGAGAGTCAAACAGACTCTGAGGGAGGAGACACAGGAGATGTTAGAACTAGGGGTAATTCAAGAGTCCAACAGTCCCTGGGCCTCCCCAGTGGTGCTGGTGCCAAAGAAGGATGGCAGCACCAGGTTCTGTGTGGACTACAGGAAATTTAATAGTCATACAGAGTCAGATGCGTACCCCATGCCTAGGACAGATGAGGCCATAGAGCATCTGGGTGGGGCTAAGTATCTTACAACCATTGATCTTACTAAGGGTTATTGGCAGGTGCCCTTGACTCCCAGTGCTCCTTTGTGACTCATTTTGGCATGTATGAGTTCACAAAAATGGCCTTTATGATGAAAAATGCCCCAGTAACTTTCCAGAGGCTGATAGATCATATCTTAGCAGGAGTAGGAGGGTTAGCCCTTGCTTACCTAGATGATATTGCCATCTACAGCCATTCCTGGCAAGAGCACCTTCAACATGTGAGGGAGGTGCTGGGCAGACTACAGAGGACAGGATTGACCATTAAGCCCAGCAAATGTCAGGTGGGTATGGCAGAGGTCTCCTACCTGGGACATAGAGTGGAGAGTGGTACAATCAAGCCAGAACTTGCCAAAGTGGAAGCCATTCAGGCGTGGCCTGCACCTGTTACCAAAAAGCAGGTGAGGGCATTCTTAGGGACAGCAGGGTACTACAGAAAGTTCATCCCCAGTTATAGTACAATAGCTGCTCCCCTCACAGACCTGACAAGGAAAACAGACCAGATAAGGTAGTGTGGCCCCCAGCATGTGTGCAGGTATTCCAAAAGCTTAAAGAAGCTTTGGGAGGACCCCCTTTGTTAGCAAGTCCAGATTACAGTAAAGACTTTGTTGTGCACATGAATGCTTCAAACCATGGGGTGGGGGATGTACTTAGACATGTTTCTTCAGAGGGATGAGAGCACTCACTGATTTATCTTATTTGTGGGCTCCAACCCAGGGAGGAATGTTATGCAGCTGTAGAAAAGGAATGTCTAGCCATAGTGTGGGCATTGCAGAAACTTCAGCCTTATCTGTATGGAAGAAAATTCACTGTAGTGACAGATCACAATACCCTAACATGATTAAATAGAGTCAGCCATCAAAATGCCAAGTTGCTAAGATGGAGCCTAGGGTTACAAGCATATGATATGTCAGTGCAGCACTACAGTGGAAGTAGCAATGCCAATGCAGATGGGCTCTCAAGACAGGGAATGGGGTAAGGTATACTCAGATAGACCTAACCGTCTCAGGCAACGTTTCTCAAGGGTCACTTGAAAAACTAGCTTGAGTTCTCCTGGGGGGGGGGGTATATGTGAACATATGTGAAGGCTGCCAGCCTAGCCAGATAGAATTTTGTAGATAAATTCTGTCATTTACAAATATTAATATAAGCCACAGGCTTGTTCTCTTAAATGGATGAAAATTATGGTAAATGTTGAACTTCAAGAATGTAACCACATTGCACTCTGCTGGAGGAAAGCTGATAAGTCAAGCGTTGTATAATTATTTGATCTCAAAACTCAGAGCCGAGATGTCTGAATGAAGAAATTCTTCCTATTGTTTTGAGACCAGGGTTAATGGCTAGAATTTACATGTATAATGTGTTTTATTGCTCTGGCTTCCTGACCAGCTGCAAGATCAAAAAGACTGTTAAACTCTGAGTTTCTGTTAGCCTGGGAAACAGAGAATAATGATGTAATCAGAAATGAGTCAGTGGTACTGTGTTATCAATTAAAGGACAGAGAGAGAGAGAGAGAGAGAATCAGGGCATTTTGCATTTGTTTTCAGAACGGACAACATCAGTAGCAGTGCCTTGTTCTATTTGTAAGTTTATTTTAGAACTGTGTTTTCTTTTAGATATAGATGGAAAATAGTAAGTCTAGTCTAGCTGTTTTCTGTATTGATGTCAGAAATTTTCTATTGTATTATTTTAAGCATTTCTCTGTGATCTCTGAACTGGTGACTAGCACTGTGTAGTAAGACGTATTGTCTAGTGTTTTTATTATTTATTATTAAATATTCTTAAACCTTTCACCTGTGGATGTTTTATGTAGAGATAATTTAAGCTCTGGAGTACATTGCATGTATATAATGATACTGTCTAAGCCACTCCAAAATAAGCCTTGCAGTTAGTCACACTTACCATTTGGATAATAATACTGCACAGTAATAATTGGACATGCTTTCATAAGGGCCTTATTAGTAGTTGATATTAGTGGTTGGTGGCAAATGGTAATCCACAAAATGAAGCAGCTTTTCAGGCAAAACAATAAAGCCCTGAGCAGGGCAAGCTTAGAAAATTGTGAAAAAAACCCACGGACAGCTCAGCACACTTCAGTTCACTTTATTCCACAGAAACACAGCACATTAACACTCCACCATACATTTTTGTTTTTAAAATCACTTCCTCAGATGTGGGCTGTACAAACTACTAGTGGTTTTATACCATTCACTTAATTACAGTGATTAGGTTAATGAATTAATTGAAAGGTTAATTTAGTTTAAAACCAAAAACTTTTCTTGTTGTATCTCTCCATGTTGCCACAGTTAAAACACATTTAATATTACAATGTTTGATGAATAAATATGCATGAATAAAAATATGTTTTAAATAAAAATCCTTATGCATGAATAAAAATATTTTTAAATAAAAATCCTTAAAACACTTGACTAAAAAGAATAAATTATAAAGTTAAAATACTATTAGAAACACATTTAATCGTACTCGATGGTTTAAATTACCAACTTGAATATTTGCTTTAAATGAACTTGATACTCCATCTAGTGGATAAATTGTGAAATTATAGGTATTATAAAAACTACATTGTAAGCCAAAGGCAAATTGTATAGCCTCACTCAGTTAAGAGAATGTTCAAAACAGGAAAATATAAGGGAAAAATGAATTCAATACCTTTGATAAATGAGTGTAACACTTGTGTTCATAACATATTACAAACCCAACTTTTTAATATAAATACAAATACAAAAAAGCTTAAAGACCAACTGTAACTATTGGAAAACATGGGTAAAAACATGATAAAATTCCACATAAAGTGCAAATGCATATCACAGTTTTGCCACTCTCAAATTTAATAATGGGGTTATGGAGATATGTTCATTGAGACCTGGTGGCTTATTGGCCTCCAAACTTATCTGCCACCATAATTCTCTGTACTCCAAACATTCCTCCCATAAACCCCCTCTGCCACTCTTTTCCACCCTTTCTATCACAACAAATGTATAGTATGCATTTTCACAGGTTTGTTTGTGTTTGTACAATGCATTATTCTGTTTGTTTGTGTCTCGGTGATACATATGTTCATATACCCTTCTCCTGAGCTTGCGTTCTGTCTTCCCTATATAGAATGCTTCACAGGTTTGACATTTCGCTAAATATACAAGCCCAAAGGAGTTACAGTTATTAAAATCCTTGCCTTCCAGGATGACTCCCCTGCTTTCCAAATACACACTTTCTGTATTGCTAATGTATGCACATTGTTGACAATGTCCACATTTAAACGTTCCCTACCTTTTTCTCCATCTCTGAACTTCTTGGTTTGTACCATTTTCCAATAAATGTTTTAAATTACTTGAATTCTTATAAACTACTCTTAGCTTTTCATTCTTTAGTTTTTCTAAGTCAATAAATGCTAAAAATGTATTCCATTCCTTATCTCTAGTTTGTCTTACCATTTTTGCACAAGCATTATGCTCCAAGATGAGCGCACTGCCAAAATTGTCATTTGCCTTTTTTACTGGGCCTACCGTATCATATACTGGTAATCCTAATATTGGCTTAAAGTCATTTGGTCTTCTTTCTGTCACTTCTGTCTCAATTTTGTCTATCATATCATCTGGGTATTTCCTCGTCCTAAACATTTTCCTTAGTAACCTTTTTTCCATTTCACAGTCTTCGTCTCTGAACATCATCCTGCAGGCCCTAATATATTGTCCTTTAACTATAATTTTCTTGGAGTACAAAGGGTGAGAACTTTCAAAATGCAAATAAGAGTTAGAATAGGTACTCTTCTATACACCCTGGAATTAAAAGGTGAGTTTTCATTGTATATTTCTATATCCAAGTATTCCAACTTTTCATAATTTATTCTGTAAGTAAATTAAAAATATAGTACTGTTGTTAATATATTCAATAAATGTTTCTATCTCTTCTTTTGGCACATCCCATAGGATACACATGTCGTCCAAGAATCTTCTATAAAGTGACCAGTTGTTACTATATATTGATTTGGTTACCATCTTCTCTTCCCATTTGTCTAAGACCAAATTGGCATAGGTGGGTGCACAAGCGGCACCCATCGCTACTCTTTTCTTCTGGTGAAAAAATTCACCTTTGAAGTAAATGAAGTTGAACTTTAGAACCAAATCTATAAGATCCATCACCACAGTACACTCATCATGGGTTAAAGTCTCATCCTCAAAAATTAGTTCTTCCAGGTATCTTAGTCCATCACTGTGGGGAATGCTTGAGAACAAATCTACGTCAGTTGTTAGGAAACAAATTCTCATTGTATAGATCATGATTCAATGTCCTTAGAAGATCCCAGGAATCTCTCAAAATGTTAGTTCTCTTAAGCCACAGTTTCTTAAGCTTAACATCCACAAATGTGGCTAGGGGTAAAGTTTTGGAACCCTCAGCCAAAACTATTGGCCTCAAAGGGGGATCCATTCCATTCTTATGTATTTTGGAGATCTTAAAAATAGTAAGAATTTTAGGTTTGTCCACTTTTAAATACTCATATGTCTTCCTATCTAACAATCCATCTAAAAATAAATTTTCTAAAGCCATATCTATCCTTCTGTAACTAATATTTATTTCATTTTTTGAAACTGTGGAGTATTTGTTAGGGTCTCCTAAGAGTTCATTCATTTTCCCCTCATAGTCAAAGCTGTTCATCAATACTATTCCCCCACCTTTGTCCGGTTTCATAATTCTTAAGCCTGAATCCCCTCTTAATTCATCAAGGATGCTGCTTTCAGCCTTGCTTAAGTTCCTTGTATAGTGTACTTTCCCATGCTTCTTTCTTATTTCATTCTCGAGTATATTCTCTAGATTTTTTAGCTGGTGGTGCAATGGGGGATTGTATATACTTTTTACCAGATCTCCTGGTTCATAATTTTTATTCTGATCAAATATAACCTGGAAGTTAATTTTCCTAATAAAGGTTTTAATAGCCATAATTGTTTTGGTTAAATCTCCCCATTTACTAGGAATGAACTTGGATCCCTTTGATAAGAGACTAAAATGTTCTTTGGTTAAGGAAATATGACTAAAACTGTATATACTAAAATCTTCTAAAGTATATCTATAGGGGTTCATTTCGTCTTGCAGAATGGAATGGTTGGTGGCAAATGGTACTACCGTATAGTTTGGGCAGAAGGGTCATAGCTGGAGAGCCTGTGCCAGCCTTCCACAGGAGTGTCTGTGTGTTTGTATATAATTCATCTCAAAGTGTGTGTGTGTGTCAGCTATTTGGGCAGGGACATGAAGCACTGGTTGGACAGAGAGGGTACTGGAGGTTTTAGCATGACCATTAGGCTGAGATCTGGACCCTATAACTGTGCCAGTGGGGAGT
>NC_056728.1:1093826861-1093844361 GCF_019279795.1 Protopterus annectens
TTTACAGAAAATATGGCTCTGACAGCATGAAATAACTGAGGCTGTTCTGGAAAACAGCTAGTATGCATTGCAGTCTTGTGTTAACCTTTGCTTTCCAGATTGTATTATTTCAAAGGAATAATACACAGTACAATAAGTATCTGCCATGCATGAATTTCAGGATTACAAGGTCAGACTGTCCAACCTAGAGAGTTCAAGTCAGAAATCAGTCAAGAAAGAAACAGCAGTTTCCCCATAGCTCTGTGTGATGGAAATAGCATTGTTGTTCATTTTAGCACACCCAGACATGGTTTGAATCCAGGGAGTGGTACTGAGATGTGTGCATATATACAGAGTAGAAACCCTGAATGTTTGTAGAAACAGTCAGAAAGTGGTAACAGATATTTTCCCTACAGGTCTCACAGGTAAAAAATGTGTGTAGTAGCTGTATGAAGAGTATACTAATACACCTGAGTATTTGTAGAAACATTCAGAAAGTGTTAACAGATATTTTCTCCACAGGTCTTACAGATAATGAAATGTGTGTAGTAGCTGTATGAAGGGTATACTAATACACTGTCTACAACTGTTCCACTGTCCAACCCCATATGCCTGCAAATGACAGCAGGATAGGTACATACATCATGCCTTCTCCTCGATACATGTCTCTCAAGTATCACACTGTTATGACTAGTGGTCACTGCTGCCAATAACCTTAGACACAGATAGGAATCCAGGGAAGTATGCCAGTAGCAAAGACACACACAACAGCAGTAAAGGGTACCCATTCTATGTCAGATATGTAACCCTGACATGTACAAGCCCCCTCTAGTAATGTACCCATAGTTGTCACAGTCTACCCCATACCATTACAGCTTGACAGTTTAACATGTATATATGTGCTACACAAGCTATGGGCCATAGGTAGATATAAGTGAGGGCAGACCTCTAGACTATTGAGAAGTACTGTTATGAAAAATAGAAGCCTTTGCAGTTAATGGACTTTTCTTCTCTCCCTCCACCCCTCATCTGCATCACTAATTATTATTCATATACTACAGCTATGTTTTTCTCAAAACCTAATGTTAGGAGATGTGTTCTATTATTGTTCATATAATTAATTGGTTGCATGTGAACATAACTTGTTCAAATACCATAGTTGGCGGCCTGTTGCCGTCAACGTTACTGGCATGCTGTTACAATGCTTACTGTTTTTCCATTTATGCATGTGTTCTGTTTGCTATGCAACTGTTTCAGATCTGTTGGTTTGGGTTAATGGGAGCACCCATGCATGCTGTTATAACTAATTTTGCAATGTGTTGTTCATAACTAACCAATATATCTGGGAAAACCACAACATGATAGCACGTTTGGGAAGGCAGATCCTGGAGGATCCACCTGTCCCACCCCATCTGGCTGTGGCACTGGGCCCCAGCACATTTGGGACCCAACCCAGAACATCCTCCTCTGCTGGTCCTGCCTGACCTTTGGGTGGAACCGCCTCAGGGGATGGGGCCAGTCTCCCTTCCCGGATGCGGGAGTGGAGAGGAGCCTGTCACCTGTGGAATGTTCCAGGGTATGGTGTGCAGCATCATCTGCTACGAGTTGGGTGGGCAGCTGCACCAAATGGAGGGCTGCCTGGTGCACCTTGAGGGACAGGCTGTCACCTTTGGGTCTGTGAAGGTGCAGTGATGACTGCCCATGGGTGGGGACCTCAGTCCCACTGTATCCATTTGGGGGATCATGGACCTCAGATTCCCAACCACCCTCTGCGTCCAAGGTGTTTACCCCCCTCATGTATCATATACTGCCCCTGTTGTTTTGTGTCTTGTCTGTCTGTAAATGCTACCTATCCTGCCAAACCTACCTCCCCAAACATACCTAAAGCCCTTCCTCAACATCCCACTTTCACCTAAAAAAAAAAGATCATCTGTCCCACAAAAAAATCATTGCCCCATACATAGCTCTACATTTCGCCCCCAAGTACAGTAAAATTAATCTATCGACCCACCGATTATTCTACAAATGACTGTTGCCAAACCCCTCTCTGTGGGGTGTGAGGCTGTAAATTCCATATTCTACACATTATTCACAGCTGTTGCTGCAGATGAAATGCAGAGCTATGGTCCTTTCCTACACCCATCCTGCACATCCCTAGTTTTACTCACTGCTTGCCACCATTTCACCACTTTCCTATCACCTTTTTTTTTTTTTAATTAAAATTAGCATGGGTGTAAGCAGGAGCAAGCAGTGCGGAGTGATGCTAAGAGGACTTAACCGTCTGTTACCATCACTTAGCTTAGTGCAAAACTGTGCAAGCCCACTTACAATTGCTTAAAAGTGCCTTTATCACTCTGTCTCTATCAGCCCTTGTTCTGTCCAGCAACAAAATGATCAGCCCTGCCAAGTCTTGAACCCAGGACGCTTTCACTACAAGCACAGCAATGCACGTCTGCACCATCTGAGCTGTAGGAATTTGTAATGTTTTTACAAACATATCGTGCACTGCAGTCATTTAACAAAAGTGAAAAATATATATCCATAGTACTCTTATACACATATATATATATATGTATATATAAATAAAAATATGTACATATATGTTTCTATATATCTATATATATTTATCTATATATATACATATATATATATTTTTTTTCTTTTAATATATATATATGTGTATTATATATATATATATATATATATATATATATATATATATATATATATATATATATATATAAAGATAAGATAGATAACCAACCTATTACTGCAAGACATCTGCAAAAAGCCTGACAAAGTGAGGGGAAAGGGCAAACAATAGTGACATCTTTGAAATATGGCTGTTATATGAGTAGAGGTCTGCTAGAGTAGCATGGTTTGATTTAACATATATTCCTGATAGATTCCAGGTCTGAAACACATATGAGTATCATCATTTACTGATGTCAATGCTGACATCATCCCAATGATTTGTCAGAAACCCACAACTGTTATGGGGAACAGACCAAACATATGAGCCACACATCTGGACAGTGTCTAGACATCCGGACAGTGGAGAGGTATGACTGCAGTCATGCAACAGAAGAGAAAATACAGTGAGAGCTTCCAACCATTTCACTCAGCACCTTCTGAACCATAGCAAGGCCAACATGACACTACCCCACATCAGCTCTGGGGAATTACCCATGTATTTCCAAATATATCATGCACTACAGGGATGGAACTGTATGGGAAAAGCAAATATTGGTGCAGAAATGCCCACCTGCAACCATTTACACCACAGTAACAGCAACATGCCAGTAAACCAAATGAACTCTAGAGTAGAATGACTGTTTGAATAAACATATCCTGATTGCCAGTCACACACTACACTGGCATATACTGGCCCAACTCACAGTCTACTGGGAATCCTGAGGTGTTATGGAACATTTCTCAGTCTTTCCCTACAAACATATACACATGATAGACCACCAGCAGTTGTAGCCGTATGCACAGTCAGATAGAACAGGATCTATGACACTCACATCTGCTACTTCCCCTACTCAGCCCAACAAACATTTACACACAGCACTGCTAGACAATCTTGGCAGTCTGTTAACAATGGCCAGACATACATAACTCTCAACTGTACAGATTTCCACAGAATGTCCAGGGTGTGGGACTATATTTATAGCCACTGCCACATACCACTTACAGGAGTCTGCTAATTCACTGGGATGATATCTGGAGTGCAGTCACTGAATAATTGTATACCACACCTCTGAACCTCTTACTGCAAAACATCTGGACAAAGCATGACATACTTGGAGGACAAGGGGCCGAAAAGAGGCACATTTCTCACATAATGGTGTTACAAACCAAAACAGTTGCTGGTGTTACAGGGTTTGTTGACACATAACATCCCTGAAGGATATGATGTCTGAAACACTAATGGATGTCAACATTTACTGACTACAATCCTCACATTATCCTACTGATTTCTCAAAAACTGATATTGTCTGAAGAACAGACCAAACAGGGAAACCTCTGGGCAGTCTGTGGACATCTAGACAGTTGAGAGGTATGTCAGAGACATATCACTGTCAGGCACCACGTCACACAGAAAACACATGTCCAGACAAACCCTGTTAATCTAGCAATCCTCTATGTGTATAACAGCAATACTTACTTGCAATCTGTAACCAATTCTGGAGCTTTGCCCCCCATGTTGTTGGGCTGTCTTCACATGTCTTGCCCTGAGAGGTATTTCCACCTACTATCTGTGAAACTGTAGCCCCCACACCTCCATAATGTCCTCCACACAGGCAAGGAAAAGGGGCAAGACTCACAAGAAGGACTTAATTATAGCACTGTGTTGCTAGGGGATTGTCTAATGGAAAGACAACACAGCTGCTCTGGATGCAAGTAACAAGTGGGAGACACTGATTGGTGTACAGGCCATCACCTTCTCATGAGCATTACGTACAAAAGGCAAGCTGCTGCCTATGCTACACAGGTTTGAACCCATCTACACAAAGGCAGGCTGTGACCACACAAACCTAACCATTTCCATTATTCTGCGGAAAATCTTCAGCACCATAGCAGGTATGTCAATCACATAGGCTTGTAATGGAATTCAGAAGGGGGATGCAATAATGTCAAATAGGAAGTTAAACACTTGGTCACAACAATACCTGCTGGACTCACCTATGGCCATTCCTGCTTGCCCTGTCTGCATTGACATGGATCACATCTCCAGCTCCTGAGTCACCCCAGCAAATGTCAGCTCATGTATGACTACTACTGGAGTGTCTGTTGTCCAATACTGAGTGTGCACTGCTAGGCCAGCTACCTGGGATGTTGTAAATATTCATATGTCACCTGTGAATGCTAATATGAAACATATGCTGTCTTACAAATGTAAGAGACTTATATAGGGTATGTGCATAGCATGCAACAGGCATAGAAGTGTGCGTCGAACTGTATGTTATATCCTGAGCCCATACTTGACAACTGTCCACAGTTTTGCAGACTGACCACATGTCTGCCTCATATTTAGTCAGTGCCGCATACAGTTATGTATTGTCTGGCACATCACTGGCAACACATTAAAGACTGATGTCATAACATAATAGCATGCATTTGATTGTCAGATGTCATATCCTGTGGAGTAGATCTGACACTGTCTTTGCTGGTAAATAAGTGTGTTTCAGCTAGATTCATAAAGTGACACTATTTTCCGGTCTTTGCTCACCAGTGATGTGTGCCTTTGTGCAGATGTCTTGCTCTAACAGGAACTAGGTGTCTTAGCATGAAACCCATGTTAATGCAAGCGAACCTTGTCCTGTAGGATGTTGATATTTGTGCAGTAACTGACACCTGCTTTGTAGCTGTGAAGAGCACATCAACCTTGCCAGGTTACTCATCCCATCATACGTTTAGACCCCAAATGGAGGGCTGAAAAGCCACAGGAGATGGAGAGTTGAACATTATTGTACACATACACACTTCCAGGCTAGCCAAACTGTATGATGCATGGGAGACATCCTGAGTGCATTTAACAATTGACAAAATACCTACTCAAATCATAGCTAGCTACAGGCCTCCAACCATGACTATGGACACCCACTACACCTATTGGGACTTCCTGGAATCTGTCAGGATTCAATCGTCTACCCTGCTCCTGGGTGACTTCAACTAACCAACTATAGTGTGCATGACCTATGCTACCTGAACATGAATGCACAGAGATTCCTCAGATTTGTCTATGACAATGCAGTGAATCAGCCAGTCAACACTTGTACAACAGATTGAAATATAAAGTACCCTGTCCTAACCAATATGAGTAGCCACTGTGGCACTCCTACAGTGTCATCCTCCTTGGTAAGATCTGACCACATAGCCATCACTGTTCAGGTCATCATTTTCCCTGCCCCCACCTTGTCAGGGTCAAACAAAATGAACTTTACACAACTGACTATCGATCTCTTCAGAACAGGCAGAAGTAGCTTTACAGCCAATGTCCCATCAGTTGGAACTAGCAGTAGTGTCCAGGCCCACACCACAATACTATGTGAGCACCTACATAGCTGTATGGACTCAGAAATACCTGACAGGACAACATCATCTCCTTCAAGGTAGTGTAAATGTCTGTGATGGACAGCAGCAATACACAAATACCATAATAGGTGGAAATAATTGCTGGACAGGGTCAAGAAGGAACAGGTGCCTTATTGGAAGCAATGTCACATTGGTCTGCACAAGCAAATAAGGTCACAGGTGAATTACCCTAAGGCTATCTTTGAGTGCAAATTGGACACATCCACCAAGGCCAGTCATTAGGCCTTCCACATGTATCCGCAATCCCAGAGGCAATACACAAATCTGCTCTGTAGTGGTTGTCAGTAACACCATATACACATATGGCCTAGATATAGGTGACCGACTGTTGACAGGTGAAGTGTAAACATCACCCCCTGCCCCTCCATTGGTACACATGTGCATGCCCAGCACCTGCCCCCCTCCCCTCATCATCAGGAAGTAGATCTTAAAGGCAACACACAGAAGTCTCCATAGGCCTGATACTATCCCTGGCTGAATTATACATGAACACAGGCATGAGATCTCAAATCCATTATTCACAGTAGTCAGCCAAAGCCAGAGCACCGGTGTCATCCCATCTGCACAGAGGACAGCCACTGTCATTTCTATACACAAAGGCAAAGAAATCCACTGACCTAGCCAATAATATCCACATCAGCCTAACTAGCCTGCTCTGAAAGGGCATGGCAAGCAATATCCAGGACATTATGGACAGGGCATCGATAACTTCAAAATGCCTGAGCCCACACAGCATGGTATTGTCAAAGGGAGATCAGGCCTGTTAAACCTGGTTAACTTCTCTGAAGTGGTCAACAAACACAAGGATGAGGGGAAGATGGTGAACAATACCTACCTTCACCTAGCTCAATTCTCTCACAATAATCCCCAGGTGGCCAGGATACATACGCCTATACAGCTAGGCATCAACCTGTATGTTACCAGATGGGTAGCTAACTGGCCCACTGATAGTACCCACTCAGTCAAAGTAGTGGAACCCACCACTGGTAGTAGAGTCTTCCAAAGAGGTGTACCCCAAGGATTGGTCTGGAGATCTCTACTGTTTGAGATATACGTATCTGAGGTACAGGACAAAAGCAGTGGTCTGTGGCTAACCAGGTGTACAGATGCTTACAAGCTGGCCACTGTCTTACCTTCGCCTACTGAGGTGAGCATCCCTCAAGAGGCCCTCACCCAATTAATGACTGGTGCAAGAAGCATTTCTACAAACTGAATGCCAGGAGAGGCATCATTCTCCCTGGTGTGGCAGATGTCATCCACATTAATTATGACAGTAGTAATGTACTGAGCAGGCAAATAGGTGTGAGGTGACTTGTGCACCAAAGTTGGTAGCAACCTGACAGTTTTGCAGCATGTGAGCACCATTGTATGGAAGGCTATCTACATGGCCTACCTCACACATATGGGCATGTCATCCAGGAACCAGGAGGCCACAACATCCCTGTACAATGGCTCCTTTGGCATGTACCTTGCCAAGCAAATGCAGAGGTTGCAGAGACCACCGGTGTTCCTGACCAGGCATATCCAGGGTCTGTAACACCTACGCAATACAGGTAGGCTGAAAGCCGTGTCCCTGCACTCAGTCTCATACAGTCTGATCATAGGTGACCTTTGTCTGGCATACAAGGTCATTTCTGAACCAGCCTTGATGGCATTTCTGCATACCTGTAACACAAACCCCACTCAAGCATCATGCATGCAAGGCCCTCACCTGGTCTGTGACATCTATAGTATTTGTTGGTGGGATAGTGTAGTGTAAACAAAAAACAAGGACCAGCATACAAGGCACCTTATTGTAACATAGAATACTTTAATAAAAGTATTTTGGTTCTTTTGACAGACCGGTTTCATCTAATTCAATACAGAGCCTTCATCAGTGTATGAAGGCTCTGTATTGAATTAGCCGAAACCAGTCTGTCAAAAAAAACAAAATACTTTTATTAAAGTATTCTATGTTACAATAAGGTGCTTTATATGCTGGTCCTTGTTTTTTGTTTGGATTACTGTTTCTCTTGGGACCTTGCAGCTGCCGTACTCGCATAGGTTGCAACAAGTGTAGTGTCCCACACAATACACTGTCTCTAAAATATACTCCCTCCCCATGACTAGCAGAGTACATGCATAGTCCTCTTAAAGAAGAAGCTGGATGACTGCATGGGAAACAGATGGGACACCCCTGGGATCCCATATGTGTCCCAGCTAGACAGGGGAAACAGGTGCTGGCTTGGAAGGGACATGGGCAAAAGTCTGGGACAGGCTTATGAGGGCATTAAGGCCAATAGCCTGGTATTATCTTATGAGGCTATGCACCTAGTACTTTACATGTTTCCTGTATGTATTGCAGAGTGTCCTGCTATGGTGTTTGCAATGAATCCCTGTGAGTCTGAATTGTGGAGGTACTGCAGTGATAGTGTATATTCTTGTCCCTTCATCAGTTATCATCACATATTGTTACATCTTGTCATTGTGTGTGGTCTGTATAGCAGTAAGTCAGCTCTTACAGTACGTGCATATGCACTTGGTGATACTGTATAGCTCAGTCCAATAGCCTTGGCCTTGACCACAATTACCATCCTGCTACTAGGCCCATCACACAGTAGGATTTATTATCTTTCTTTCTGGGCCTTATGTTAACATGGAAAGAGATGGCTTGAGGCAGCAGAACTACTGTAAGGTCTGCCCTGAAGGACCCATAAGTGTCACAGCTGTACCAAACAGTACCAGGAGTGTGTGTGTGTGTGTGTGTGTGTGTGTGTGTGTGTGTGTGTGTGTGTGTGTGTGTGTGTGTGTGTGTGTGTGTGTGTGTGTGTGTGTGTGTGTGTGTGTGTGTGTGTGTGTGTGTGTGTGTGTGCGTGTGTGTGTGTGCGTGTGTGTGCGTGTGTGTGTGTGTGTGTGTGTGTGTGTGTGTGTGTGTGATGGATTGTGGCAGGCAGAACTACCATAAGGTCTGCCCTGAAGGGCCCATAGGTGTCACAGCTGTGCCAGACTGTACCAGGAGTGTGAGTGTGTGTGTGTGTGGGTGTGTGTGTGTGTGTGTGTGTGTGTGTGTGTGTGTGTGTGTGTGTGTGTGTGTTTTATATATCAGCAAACATAATACTGCAAGGTATCCATTTACATATGTTGTCTTCCCCTCTCTGGTGGACACAGGGGGTGGTGTCACTCCCCATCACAACCTGATGTCAGTGGCTTAGTGGATTCCCATGATGATGGCGGCCATAGTGAGGCACAGGTGGGGTTGGTTGTACCAGAATCCGTGCCATTGTTTGGTATAACACTTTCACCCACCATGTCCTCCATACACAGTTGGTATGCCCACACATACCCAGTCCCCGGCAGCCACAGATAATGGACAGGTTAAGGGTATTGGCATGGAACAGGTTAGTGTGGTGAGTATCATGAGTGAGAGTGTAGACACCAGCCATGGACAGAGAGCAGGAAAGGTCATATACAGGTAGATAGACAAGGGTGCTCGACAGAGAACTGCTGCCCATCAAGTCCCTGTTGCAAATTCCACAGCAGGTGTCACCAGATGCATGTTACGATCCATTTTAGAGGCACAGGTGCATATTGACTGCAACACCAGACAGATGCTCAGGGTCATGAATGCAGTACTCCCTGCCATGCATGACAACCTCCACGGCATGTGTGATGCCATAAGTCATCTTGCCAATGTTGTGGATAGACAGTGGGGTGAGACAGTGTCACTGTTCGACTGTGCAATGTCTGTGCTTGAGAACTAGGTGGGAGTACTGCTTGGCCAGTTGGAGGTAGGTCAGCAACATGATCAGCTGTGAGCCCATGTGGCTGTGCACATTCACAGTCCAGTAGTGACAGTACCAGCAGCACTACCAAAGGGAGGTTGCTGTCCACACCACACCACACCAGAGCAGGCATAGGCACATTGTCCTGGCCGGTCCCATCAGGCATGTGGATCCAGCAGACAGCAGTCACCATCAGGGAGAAGTACTGCATCTTTCCTTGGGCCTGACAGTGTCACTGATACTCCTGGCAGAACAAATTACTGCATCCCTGCCGGGAGACAGTGAACCGTACATCCTGCCATGTATGGTCCATAGCTGTCCAATAGAGCCCTGTGTCAGCCATCCACATCACTTGATGGTGTGCAGACAAACACTCACACATCCCTATCACAGGCTAGTCACCTCCAGACATGTACAACTCCTCTGCATGGCCCAGTTGAACATCACTGCTTTAGACACACACACACACACACACACACACACACACACACACACACACACACACACACACACACACACACACAATGTCAACCATATGGCCCAGCTTTGGCCTCTGGCAATCCAACACCACACCCTGTGCATGTGATGATACCTGTGCTACAACCTTGCTATCTATACCATTGATGCACAGACATGCTCATATGGGTCTGATGCACAGGGTGACTATAGTACAGTGAAGCACTGTCATGCTGTGTAAGGTGCTGTCTGCTGGCAGTAGTTATGGGTACATATCTAGATGTATGTACCTTGTTAGACATGATGTCAGTACTACTGATTAACTGTAGTGTCAGGTACTGTATTCTGGTTGTGCTCCAGGTGTCCATGTGTCTGAAGGTTGTGGACCTGCTGACAGTAGCAATGATGAATAAGGCAGAGTGGAAACACAGTGACCTTTTCATAGGCAAGGTATATGTACATTTTTACCAGGTATGTTTACATGCAACAGTGTCTGAGGGGCAATTGTGGCAGACAGTGTGACCTTGCATACATAATCTTGACACAACCTCCTAGCCTTCATACATATCACCTGGGTGTTCTGTAAGACTGCAGGCTCACACATACAGAGGAGGTTACTTGAGTACTGGCACTAGGTTCCTCACAAGCTTAGCTATTACTTCAACTGCAACAAATTCAGCTATCAGCACCTGTTGCCCCTGTCATTTCTGTCACATCCACTTGACCATCATGCAGTTGATGAGGGTATGCCTGGTACTGTGTATGACAGGTATGGGGTATGTATTCCTGAGACAGGTCAGCCTGTGTTAGTCTAACCTGACAATCACCAGCATGTGTGTCTCCCATCTCATATGCATGTCTGGTTTCTTGTGCTGGTGGTGCACACAGAGTCATAGTCCCATACATTGGACAGCTGATGAAGGGCTGAACACAGCCCTTACCTGCACAGTCTTATGAATGATAGTGCTAGATACAAAATACAGACAGCACAATATTATTGTAGTGTGGCAGTGTCTGCCACTACTATTGCAGTGCGGTTCAATTGCAGAGGCTGTTAAGATTTCCAATGATGGGTTCAGAGGCCCTTAACATGTTAGAGCCATCTGACACACACACACACACACACACACACACACACACACACACACACACACACACACACACACACATGCACACCACCTCATGGGGGACATGCATTGGGACACACATGCACATGGAGGTGAAACTTTGAGTAGATGACCTACCTATCTATTAATTTACACTACACAGTAATACGACCATTGCACCGCAGTGGCTTGGTGTTAGAAACTGTGTAACTGTGCTTGTTCGGTGGATGACATCTGTATGAGATGACACTAGGTTGGCAATGGAGGAGTTCACAAAGTGGAAAAGGCACACAAAATGGTATAGCCATCACATACACACACTGAAGACAGACACAGGAGCTGTGCATACTGAAACACATACACAGTTGCCAATAGACATATTAGTAACCCTATGTATCCACTTGTATGTACTATAGTCATACCTCTCAACCTGGAAAGATCAAATATTTGGACAAAGGCCCATGAAAATTGGTACAATATACTGATTAACATAACATTTGCATACAGAATGATGTAACCCCACCCACTCAAATGGAATTGTGGGATATCAACTTTCAAACACAAATTGAAGAACAGACAACCAAAATATGGCCCCAGAGTCCCCCTGCAGCCATTCCAAATTCCAATGTCTCATTACTTGGCTATTTCACCTCATTTACCACAAACAATGTAATGCGCATACTGCATACTGCTTTATTTCTACAATGACTATTTGGATTTTATTTAAAACTTTTATTTTTACATTTTATAGCACAAACACAAACACTAATAGACATCTGCTAAACAAAGTAAGACAGTCTTACAAAGAAAATAGACTTAGCATTAAAACTTCTCTGCCCTTGAAATTCATATTCATTGAAACAGCATTGAAACCCACATTCAAGGAAAATGCATCTAGCCAGTGGCGGATAATGATTGCCTTGTGAAGAAAGACCCCTGCAGCTGTGATGGCTGCCTGCCATTACAACATCATTTATTACAGTAGTAATTGTCAAAGATGTCTACAATTTAGCCGGGCAACAGGCAGGCAAAAAAGCAGTCCGTGTATCCAAGGAGAACATTTTTCTCTCTCTACTAGTCTCTAAAGCCAGCTTTCAGATTTTGAATTCTACTTCCACTAGTAACTGGGTTACCACCATACAGACTTAGCTCATCTCTTGTATTCTTGATATAATCTTGCCAAATGCAATGTTAGTTTAAACTCTAGATGAGATAAAATAATGCATAAACATTGAGCTGATTGATTAAACTTCAAAGCAGTTAATAAGCAGAACTAATTATTTGTGTATATTTAGTATATTACAATGGCAGATTGGAGTGAGGAATGGCAGTAGTTCCTTAGTTTTCTTTGCCCTGACTGACCCCACGGTCTCATAAAAGACACCCTTACAAAACATCTGCACCTATATACTAAACATCAGATAATCTCTGACAATTTCATACACTCAGGTAAGATACAACAATTCAGCTATCTCTGTAAAGGAGAAGAAATTTCTTGGTATATCTTTTTCAGGGGTATCTAGAAGCAGCAAACAAACACAACTCATTTCTGCAGCGTGGTATCTACAACTTTATGTCAAAAATAAAACAATGCTATATTTTTTTCTCTAAAAGAAATTGCTGTAACTCAGCATAGTTGGTACACAGTTACATTAAATTTAGCTTGATGATTCTATTTTCATGCAGTTCACTCGCAGATGCTGATAGGGATTAGATAGTACAACTGACTGATACTACATTATTAAAGTACTCTTTTTGGGGTGTCTAACTGGACTGACAGTACTTCAATGAATCAAAACAAAATGGATTTTTTTTACTTTTAGTAATGCTCCCTATATATACAATACACACACACACACACACACACACACACACACACACACACACACACACACACACACACACACACACACACACACACACACACACTGGACCTGGTGCTTGCATAATTCATCTATGCAGTATGTAATCCATTCACATAAGCTCAGCTTGTGTAACTTACTTGCACAGCCAGCCCAGCAGATAAAATAAAGAGAAAGCACTACTTGTTTGCAGATAATAATCTAAATATAACACCGACGGTTGAGAAATACACACACCTAATGATAAAATAATGCTTACAGCCAATAATAGTTGAATGGCATGATAAATGCTTATGGTCGATGCAGATACAAAATTAATGATGGTTAAGCAAACAGACACACAGTTGCACACCTAACGATAATGTTTGCAGCCAATAAAGGTTGAGTGGCATGATGAATGCATTGGTTACGATCGATGCAGATACAAATTTCCGCCAACAACAGTTGGGTTATGAGGCAGAAAACAACAATGGATGGACTTTAGTTGCACACTTGGCCAACCAGCCCATAAAATAACTAAATAATGTCTGTAGCCAGCAAATAAAACAACGACAACCGATAAGAGAAGGCACACACACACACACACACACACACACACACACACACACACACACACACACACACACACACACACACACACACAAAAAAAAAACTAAATAATGCCTGTAGACAGCAGATAAAATAACGGCATGATAAAATAATGGCATGATAAAATAGCTTTACACACACAAAAAAACTAAATAATGCCTGCAGTCAGCCCAGAAGATAAGAAAGAAAGCGAAAGCATAGCACATACACCTACCTAATCACACACAATAAAATAACGGCATGATAAAATAGTTTTACACATCCATAAAACTAAATAATGCCGAAAGAGAAAGCACACACAACTAAATAATGCTTGCAGCCAACAAATACAAATGAAACAGCATCTGATAAGAGAAAGCACACACACACAACTAAATAATGCCTGCAGCCAGCAAATAAAACAACGGCATGGTAAAATAGTTTATTGATATAATATAGTAATGAACTTATGATAAAATAAAGTAATTGCACAGCCAGCCCAGCAGATAAAATAAAGAGAAAGCACAGCATTGCTTGCAAATACACAAACAGATAAAATACAGCAACGATGATGGCTGAGTAATGTTTAATGAGGTAGACTTATTTATGATCCATTCCATGCAGAATTTGCAGATAAAATAAATTAATTGCACACTTGGCCAGCCCAGCAGATAAGCTTGTTAGATAACACTTTTCTTATCTGGAGGCCGACCGAGACAGGGAGATGTGGGCGCAGTGGCGGACTCTGCAAAACTTAAGCACATCTTCCCTATTTCCCTCCAAGGCAAATAGACAGTAGCTGATGTCATCACACACATCCCTGTAGGCTGGTGACATCAGCCATATATTTAAAGTGGCAGTGCAAAAAAAAATTAGCAGGAAATTAGAAAATTTAGTGGACCACTCAGGAATTTGTGGCACCCCGATATTTTGCCCTCAAAACTGGTAAATACCAAGGAATTTGGTATGGTTGAGAGGTATGACTATAGTGCTGCATACATATGACATGCTCCACATAGATTATATGCCTGAGACATAACACACAACCTCTTACAACAAGTAATCTTGCGAATGCCTTCATGGATGGTGGGATAACCCACCAGACATAGCGATTGGTCTCATCAACTGCTCCTACAAACCTGCACAAGTGATAGAGTGACAGACTTTGTATCAGCATGAGGTGTTAATCAGGTATGATGTCTGATGCTGGCATGTGTATCAGTATTGTAACTGTGAGATGCTTGGCAATGCTATCACAGGAATGCTCATTATCTGGGGACAGAGACCACATATAGTTTGCAAACATGTGGATATCCTATGTACATCTGTACAGATGACTGGTATGGGCTGGATACTGTTACATGGTGCATGTGTGGCAGATGCCATTAACAGGGTCTTTAAAGTGATGTCCTGGGTAAGGAGTCAACAGGCCTTAAAATGGCATAACCTACACACACAACAGCCATAGGGGATATGCTTTACACACACTACTATAGTTCATAATGAGATTAGAACCCCTACCTAATCATTTTCACTATAGTACTATGCAGTTATTGCTCATGCCACAGAGCTTAGAGGGCTGATAAATGTATGCAGGTACATCTGAGGTGAATGACATCAGTAGGCTTTGTAAAGTAGGGCAATGGAATGTGTACTGGGTAGTACATGTCTCAAAATGGTATAACCCACATCCCCAAAGGATAGGATTTTCACCCAATCCCACACAGTATCACAGTTTCCAGCACTGAGTTTAGAACCCCTACCTATCTAGTTATGTGTACAACAGTATTACGCAGTTAGCACACATGCACGGAGCTTATAAGATTTAACAGTCTTGCAAGATATGTCTAAGGTGATTACATCAAGAGCTCTTGTAAAGTATGGCGGGGTGGGAAGGGCATCAAAATACATTACCCTACAAACATTCAGACTTAGAAACACTTTCACACACACACACACACACACACACACACACACACACACACACACACACACACACACACACACACACACACACACACAAAACTAAATAATGCCTGTAGACAGCAGATAAAATAATGGCATGATAAAATAATGGCATGATAAAATAGCTTTACACACACAAAAAATTAAATAATGCCTGATGTCAGCCTAGCAGATAAGAAAGAAAGAAAGCATAGCACATACACCTACCTAATCACACACAATAAAATAACGGCATGATAAAATAGTTTTACACATTCATAAAACTAAATAATGCCGAAAGAGAAAGCACACACAACTAAATAATGCTTGCAGCCAACAAATACAAATGAAACAGCATCTGATAAGAGAAAGCACGCACACACAACTAAATAATGCCTGCAGCCAGCAAATAAAACAACGGCATGGTAAAATAGTTTATTGATATAATATAGTAATGAACTTATGATAAAATAAAGTAATTGCACAGCCAGCCCAGCAGATAAAATAAAGAGAAAGCACAGCATTGCTTGCAAATACACAAACAGATAAAATACAGCAACGATGATGGCTGAGTAATGTTTAATGAGGTAGACTTATTTATGATCCATTCCATGCAGAATTTGCAGATAAAATAATTTAATTGCACACTTGGCCAGCCCAGCAGATAAGCTTGTTAGATAACACTTTTCTTATCTGGAGGCCGACCGAGACAGGGAGATGTGGGTGCAGTGGCAGACTCTGCAAAACTTAAGCAAATCTTCCCTATTTCCCTCCAAGGCAAATAGACAGTAGCTGATGTCATCACACACGCCCCTGTAGGCTGGTGACATCAGCCATAAATTTAAAGTGGCAGTGCAAAAAGAAATTAGCAGGAAATTAGAAAATTAAGTGGACCACGCGGGAATTTGTGGCACCCCCATATTTTGCCCTCAAAACTGGTAAATATCAAGGAGTTCGGTATGGTTGAGAGGTATGACTATAGTGCTGCATACATATGACATGCTCCACATAGATTATATGCCTGAGACATAACACACAACCTCTTACAACAAGTAATCTTGCGAATGCCTTCATGGATGGTGGGATAACCCACCAGACATAGCGATTGGTCTCATCAACTGCTCCTACAAACCTGCACAAGTGATAGAGTGACAGACTTTGTATCAGCATGAGGTGTTAATCAGGTATGATGTCTGATGCTGGCATGTGTATCAGTATTGTAACTGTGAGATGCTTGGCAATGCCATCACAGGAATGCTCATTGTCTGGGGACAGAGACCACATACAGTTTGCAAACATGTGGATAGCCTATGTACATCTGTACAGATGACTGGTATGGGCTGAATACTGTTACATGGTGCATGTGTGGCAGATGCCATTAACAGGGTCTTTAAAGTGATGTCCTGGGTAGGGCGTCAAAAGGCCGTAAAATGGCATAACCTACACACACAACAGCCATAGGGGATATGCTTTACACACACTACTATAGTTCGTAATGAGATTAGAACCCCTACCTAATTATTTTCACTATAGTACTATGCAGTTATTGCACATGCCACAGAGCTTAGAGGGCTGATAAATGTATGCAGGTACATCTGAGGTGAATGACATCAGCAGGCCTTGTAAAGTAGGGCAATGGAATGTGTACTGGGTAGTACATGTCTCAAAATGGTATAACCCACATCCCCAAAGAATAAGATTTTCACCCAAACCCACACAGTAT
>NC_056728.1:1093846861-1093864361 GCF_019279795.1 Protopterus annectens
CTGACTATATACATTCTTGCTCAAAACCTGCCCAGAAAATTGAGAGGTGTGGCTACAGCCGGTTGACTGATGAAGCTCTGTAAACAGTCCAGCACCGTAGTGATATACTAGCTGGGGATGTCCTGCTTGTGTGGTATTCTTCTTACCTGAGAAGTCATATCCTGGTGTGGCCATACCTCTCAACTGCACATTTTTTGGCAGATTGTCCAGGTGTTTGTCTAGAAGTTTTGTCCAGACTACATAAACTTGTGTTTTTATGGCAAGTTAGTTGCACATAATTGAAGACTGATGTTAAAAATGAATAGCAGACATTAGTGTTTCAGACTTCATAACCTTCAGGCAATTCCTGCTAATGCAAAACTCCTTATCCTACCAACTTTCTCAGTATGTAAGGGCAATATTTACAACACATTCCTATCATTGTGCCTTTGTCCCACTTATATATATGACCTTGTCCAGATGTCTTGTTGTCAGAGTTTGGGAGGTATGGGTGTGGGTACAGAGTGCATTCTACTGTGCAGAACTGTCCATTATATGTGTAGTATATTCCACATAGCACTGTGACTTCTAGGTATGTCAGTGGCAGAGCAGTACAGAGTAATGTGGTGAACCACTGACAGACAGCTGTGTATATGTTGATAGGTTGCTATGACATTAGTACAGTATTGGCCCTGAAGCCCTTATAACCCACTCAGATGAGAGTGCAGCCCATGTTACAACATGTCAGCACACAGAGCCCCTGTTCAGCAGGGACACAGGTGGGATCGCAGGACTGTATTTTGTGTTTCCCATGAAGTTATACAGGGGGCACATCACTAGGAGTATTGAGACACTTGGCTTGCTGTTGACAGGGAGTGTATTCCACAGATGGGGGAGTGTGTGGTACATGTATCTGTCACACCAGCAAGCCGTACTGATATCGCAGCCCAGGTTGATTCTGCGCCTACAGGTTGATGGAATGGGCATTGAGTTCCAGATATGCAATAGTCCCATCAAGCCAGGGTCTGGAATGCTTTGTATGCCAGATAGGGGTCACCTCAGCAGAGTCTGTATGGAACAGGGTAGAGGGACAGTGCTGTTAGCCTCTGTGTAGGGTAGGTATTTTGGGTTTGGGGTAAGGCCTTAGTGTTTGCAAGACCCTGGTGTGTGGAGTCTACATGGTCTGTAGTGTGTAGGTTTGTGGAGTTCTCATGTGATTTTGTCTCGGAGGTGTCCATTGTTTGGGTTTTGTTTTGTTGTGGACCTCCACTTACATGGGAGTGTTGTGCATTTGCAGGTGAAGTTAATGACTCCTTACTGCATGGCCCCTATGTTACTGCACAATCTGTTTTGGTGTGCACATTCTCCATTTGTCTGGCTAGTGGTTCCCCTTCCCCTTATGTGTGTCGCTTTGTCCTTCTGTAGTCCAGTCATAGGCTTTGGTCACAGTGGTTGCTGTTATGTATTTGTAATTCTGAGGTGGGTGGGGGACAAGTCGTTACATCACACACAGGGTTGTTGACTTCACACCTCTGAGTGTACCTATTTAGCAGGTTGTCCATCACTGCACTGCAAAATTTGCTGAGGTCCTTAGATGGTTTGTGTTGCTATATGTTATTATGAGGTTACACGTGGGCCTAGCTGTCATACCATTACAGACTGACATCTGCACAGCCCCAAATATGACAGTCAGACTATGGCCCACACATGGGGACAGGGTGTTAATAATGTTCTGCCAAACATAGACAGTTGGGAGACCAGTTTGGTAATTGCTTGTTTTCTCTTATGGGTTTGACATCTGCTTCCCCACTGTCTGCCATTGCTGTTTTGACATGACCCTTTCTTGTTTTGCAAATAGTTGGCAGGCAAATACAATGTTAGGACAAGCAGAACAGATATAGAAGGCATACTTGTGCTCCTTCTGTGACAACCTGTATCATTCCAGGGGTATGGCTGTTGGCCGGTGACATGTTGTCAGTGCTGACACAGAAAGGTGGCAGCCTTTTATACACTGCCAGTACATTTACCTTCAGTTACCTGCTGTCCTACTAAGCACTATACCTCTCAACTTCTGAGAGCCAGACATCTGGACAAAGCCATAAGTGACTGTGAGACAGAGGCCTAAATATAGGGACCATTTTAAGTATTGGCCTTACAAACCTAGAAAGGTGATTTAATAACAGGTTCTGCATTAGCATACATGTTTCTATAGGGTATGAGGTCTGACACTACAATCTGTCATTATTTTCTGACCTTAAAGAGAAACCAAACGAACACCCACAGGATAAGCGTCCCTTCACTCACAAAGACAATAAATAACTCAGACGAATCCTCCAAGAGAAGGATGGCCAAGGCAACATAAAACAAGAAATAAAAACTTCTGAAGATGTCAAAGCATTGAACAGATCCTGTATTTATTAACAGGTGAGCGCTTTCACAAAAAAATGCTTCTTCAGACCTTTCATAGATAATAAAAACAAAGACCATTTATACTAAATTAAAAATTCAAACTCTCCAATCACAGACAAATGACATAACATCATGTGAACTCAGTGTTTAAATATTTAAAAAGACAATACAACCACTCTAGCCACTGTTGTTCAGACCCACAAGCAATGAAACAACAATGTTTTTTACTAAGAGAAAATATAACAACAATGTTTTTTACTGAAACAAAATATATAAACACATAATAAAAAAATATAAATATAAAAGTCTCCCTAAAACATATTTGGACTCATTTAGGTAACCTCCTTTTCTTAAGCAGGGGCTTGATGGTGACATGTTCATTAAGACCACTACCCCTGTCAGCTCTTAGGATGATCATCCAGTTGTTCTCTTTGTACTCAGTGTGATTTCGAATATCACCTTCTCTTATTGTGGACATAACAACATCAATGACTCTAAATTTAAATGTATGCTCTCCACCACAGTTAATAATGTGCTTCAATAGAGCATTATGCTCAGCACTTCTACGTATACAATAAACATGTTCTCTCATGCGGTCTCTTAGTGATCTATTTGTCTTTCCTACATAAAATGATGCGCACAACGTGCACTCTGCTAAATAGACCACCTTTGTTGTTTTACAATTAGCATTTACCTTGAACACAAACCTTCTCTTTAGGTCAGGGTGGTCAAAGGAATCAGAGGTGTTAATAAGCCCACAAAAGTTGCACTTGCCACATGGTTGCGTGACACCAGCCTCAACTAAATTACTTGGTCTGTCATTACCATTGCGTAATAGCCTTTTCAAATTCTTAGTGTTCCTATAACAGAAAGAGGGATTGCCACCAACTATACTACCAATCTCTGGATCTACCTGTAAGATGGGCCAATGTAATTTAAAGATCTCCCTAAGTGCTTGATGATCTCTCGTAAAAAACAGGGGTAATTTAACCTGCTTATTTAACATTTTCAGATCACACAACCCACCTTCTACTCTTGGACCATAATATGGTGCTGCTGCACCATCTCTGAGTGAATCCAAATCTGACCAGCATTTAAGAATTTCAATATGATTATACCCTCTCTGTAACAACCTATGCTCAAGTTGTGCCTTTTCCAGCTGGAAACCTTCCTGAGTGGGATTCAATCTCGACGCTCTAATACCTTGTCCACGAATGAGGTTTCGAAAAACATAATTGGGGTGCATACTACTCCTGCACAACAGTGTGTTCCTAAAACAAGTTTTACGGAACACACCTGTATTAATCATGGATCCCTGTAATTTCTCTATAAATAACTCCAAATACTCAATCCAGGTCTTTGAAGAAGTCATTGTAAACTTCAAACAATCGCATAACTCATTCATATTGTTAAAAAAGTTCTCCAAGTCAGACCTAGTTTCTCTCCACAGGAGAAACAAATCATCGACGAAATGTCAATAAAATAAAACATTTAAATTAAATTCTTTCATCTTAAAAAGAACTGTATTCTCCCAGTGAGCCAAGAACATATTGGCGTAGTTATTGGCACAGGATGTGCCCATAGCTACGCCATGCTTCTGAATAAAAATCTGGTCATGGAAAGTAAAAATGTTATTCTCTAACACAGTCTCCAAAAAGAAGCAAATCAATTCTATTGATGTCATATCATAACCACTGTGTGACTGTAAATACTCCTGTATGTATTGAACGCCTAAACCATTCGGTATCATAGTGAAGAGGGACTGTATGTCCATAGTCACAAAAGTTAAATCTCCTATATCATTCAAACTATTAATACACTCATAAAGGTCCAGCAAAAATTGCTTAGAATGTTGAAGTACCACTTTATTCATACTAATGATAGGTCTAAGATGTTTCTCTATAAAGATAGACATCGGCTCTGTACTCCATCCACCGCCCGAAACAATCGAGCGCATGGGTGGGGTCCTGAGCCGTTTGCGAATCTTTGGAAGACCCTGTATGATGGGTATCAAAGGGTCAGATACAGTAAGGAAATTCAACATATCCCTAGAAATAAGGCCTATTTGAATGGTTTCTTCTATAGATGTCTTAATAACTTTAATAATGTCATGTACCTCATCAGTTCTAATTTCTAAATAAAATCTATTGTCACTTAACATTTCCATCATGATGGTATCATATTGTACATGATCCATGACCACAACTGACCCACCTTTATCTGCTGGTCTTATAATAATATTGCAATTGGTCTTTAAACCTTCCAGGGCCTTCTTTTCATTAAAGGTTAAATTAAATCTCAGAACATCTCTATATTTACCAAAACAATTATCATAGTACTGATATAAATTATCTTCAGTCAATTTCATATAAGCTTCGATCAACGGATGATTAATGGGAGTGTAGGTACTCAATGGCTTAAAACCAGACACATGTTGCGTACCATCACTGGTACCATCAAGGTGACCATCACTATACAGGTAACTCAACATGACATTCCTACAGAACATCTTAAGATCTAAAACTGTATCTGTTAATTTACTATTACTAGAAGGAATGAAAGTGAGGCCCTTACATAACATGCTTAATTCAAAAGGATCACTAGTACTGATGTAATCACTAGTAATGATGCGCACAACGTGCACTCTGCTAAATAGACCACCTTTGTTGTTTTACAATTAGCATTTACCTTGAACACAAACCTTCTCTTTAGGTCAGGGTGGTCAAAGGAATCAGAGGTGATAATAAGCCAACAAAAGTTGCACTTGCCACATGGTTGCGTGACACCAGCCTCAACTAAATTACTTGGTCTGTCATTACCATTGCATAATAGCCTCTTCAAATTTTTAGTGTTCCTATAATGGAAAGAGGGATTATCACCAACTATACTACCAATCTTTGGATCTACCTGTAAGATGGACCAATGTAATTTAAAGATCTCCATAAGTTCTTGATGATCTCTTGTAAAAAACAGGGGTACAGTAAGTAGATCACTAAGAGACCGCATGAGAGAACATGTTTATTGTATACATAGAAGTGCTGAGCATAATGCTCTATCGAAGCATGTTATTAACTGTGGTGGAGAGCATACATTTAAATTTAGAGTCATTGATGTTGTTATGCCCACAATAAGAGAAGGTGATATTCGAAATCACACTGAGTACAAAGAGAACAACTGGATGATCATCCTAAGAGCTGACAGGGGTAGGGGTCTTAATGAACATGTCACCATCAAGCCCCTGTTTAAGAAAAGGAGGTTACCTAAATGACTCCAGATATGTTTTAGGGAGACTTTTATATTTATATTTTTTTATTATGTGTTTATATATTTTGTTTCAGTAAAAAACATTGTTGTTATATTTTGTCTTAGTAAAAAACATTGTTGTTTCATTGCTTGTGGTTCTGAACAACAGTGACTAGAGTGGTTGTATTGTCTTTTTAAATATTTAAACACTGAGTTCATATGATGTTATGTCATTTGTCTGTGACTGGAGAGTTTGAATTTTTAATTTAGTATAAATGGTCTTTGTTTTTATTATCTATGAAAGGTCTGAAGAAGCAATTTTTTGCAAAAGCGTTCACCTATTAATAAATACAGGATCCGTTCAATGCTTTGACATCTTCAGAAGTTTTTATTTCTTGTTTTATGTTGCCTTGGCCATCCCTTCTCTTGGAGGATTTGTCTGAGTGATTTTCTGACCTTAGTCTTACGTGATTTGCCAATGAATTGCCAGACAGCTACTATTTCATGTTATACAGACCACAATTATGATGTAAACCTCTGGACATTCTGCAATAGGTCTGTACAGTTGAGAGGTATGGTAGGCACTGTGTAGGTTATTCCAGCTGTGTACTGTCCATATGTGTGGCCCCCTGTCCATGATCTGTACAGCTTTCCTGCATTAACAGCTATTGACATCTGGACAGTGTGTACAACTCCTACTGTAGGAGTAGCTGACATGCAGAATATTTGGCACTGCAGTTCTTGGAACATGGCCCTGTGAAAGACAGCACTGTACCTAGGCCGCTATGACACAACACCCGGGAGTAAGTGCTGGCCACATCCTGACAGTATTAACTCATTACATCCAAGTGATGCCTCCAGGTGCACCTGCAGTTACCTCCTACTGATGCCTTTAGGTGTCAAATATTGCTTGTTCATATTTGCATTAATAATTCCAAAACCATGCTACATACAAGGTATCAGAAGATTTTACCTTGAAGCATACATGATGGAAAACAGTTGTATTGATATCTGACCTCTGTCAATGAGTATTTGTTAGAAGTCTATGGTGATAACTTTATTTTTTAAAGGCTCAAGCCACACCCACTGGGAGTTAAAGGTACACACTCAAAAGAGCTGCATAGGAACGAATGAGTTAACCACACTTATGCATAGCTCATTGACCCCTGTATATTGTGGACATGCAACAAGTTGTCATGTTGATTGGGGCAGCCCTGGCAATGTGTGATCTACTGCTATTTCCTTGCAAACATACATGTTACTGTATTTCTATAGGAATATGGGAGTGGGGGGCACACCTGTCAACCGTACACATTTGCACCGACTGTGCTGATATTTGCTTTAAATTTTGGTTCCATTTAGCATAGTCCTGTGCCCTGTCTTGGAGACTAGAGGCACATCACTAAAGACCACAGGTCAGATTGTAATGGCATACATTTGAGTTTCAGACTTCTTACTCTTCAGAGCCTTACTGCAACTGCAAGACCTGCTGTGCTATCACTGTGTAAGTCTGTAGGGGGGCATTTCATCATTGTCGCCATCTGTGGCCCTTTGTCAGACTTTCTTTATGGTTTTCTATGGCTGACTTGCTGGGTGAGGCTGAGGGGTGAGTGTAGGACCCCCACACAGACATCCATGCCTATGACCTATGAATCCCCAGTTAGTTGCCCCCCCCCCACATATACTGCAGTGGGATTTGTCACCTTTGGTAGTACTGCATAGCGTGAAGAGGCCAGTATTGGGCAAACATTTCCTGGTGTCACACATAGCTATCAGTTGTCTGCTGTTATCCCTGTAGGCCACCCCATTCTATTGCATGCATGCAGCAATACCATAGGTATGCTACCAGAACATACTAATCCATTCATTTATTATTAAGAAGACTGGCTTACCTTGTGCCTGTGGCAGTTGTGAAGACAGTGCTTGAGGGCTGCCTATGTCATATGCATGCAGTACACTGCCTATGCATGGTAAGGTACAGGTAGTGTGATGTGTGTGGCATCCATTTTACTGTGTATGCAAGTCAGAGAGAGGTGTCAGTCCCTACGTCCTTACAGTGTCAGTGTGTGTGCTATGCATTGCCTCTTTGCCAAAGCCAGGGCATACTGGGAATGCCTCTGTCTGCCTACAAGAGCTGGCTCAGGGGGTACCTCCTCTGAGTCCCTCTGTGCCTGTGGGGACCTTGGCAATGGTGGGGGCTGTCTGGCCCTTCCCCGTGCTGTTCCTGCTGCAGCTGTTTCTGCAGGATCTTATTGTATAGCATGCCTCATACTATGAGCATATGTGCAGATGTCGCTGGAGAGTACTGCAGGGCTCCACCAGATATGTCAAGGCAGTGGAACCGTGACTTGAGCATCCCAAACACATGCTCTATAATGATTTTAGTTTAGGCGTGTGCCTCATTATGGCATTCTTGAGTGGTTGTGTGTATATTTCTGATGAGTGTCATCATCTATGGCTCCAGTTCATAGCCAGCATCCCCCACCAGATGGCCATATTTGATGTCCCCCATGGCAAATCTCTGGTACACCTGTGAGGAATGCCAGATGTGGGAGTCAGGATAGCTTCCAGGGCTGCCAGCACACACATTAATGATAATCCCCTGGGCATTGCATATGACCTGGCAGTTGATGGAGTGAAAGCCCTTGTGGTTTAGGTAGATCTTACCCTGTTCACCGGGTGGTGCTTTGATGTGGATGTGTGTGCAGTCTATGGCACACAGTACCTCCGGGTAGTCTGCTACATGGTGGAAAAGGCGCATATTGCTGGTCCACTTGTCACGGGTGCTGGGGAAGTAAATGTGCTCACCAGCATGTGGTAGCATGGCATTCAGGAACTGGTGGAGTAACCTGGATGCAAATGCCTGTGAGACCCCCATGATGGCCCCAGTAGGTCTTTGGAAAGTATCTGTAGATATTATTCTTAAGGCTACACATATCTTGGTATCCACTGGGATGGGTTTCCCTCTGTTGTCTCCGGATATGAGCTGAGGCCGGCACAGCTCGATGAGTTGCTGAAGAATGTCCCTGTCCATCCTGTAGTGCTCTATTATCTCCACATCATGAAGCCCCTGGTAGGTTACCCTGGGTCTGAACACATCTTCTCCTCCACTTCAGTCTGGGGCGGTTGCCAGCATTATTCTCCTCACTGCCCTCAGCGTCTAGCACATTCTGCTGTATCAAAGTGACAGCAGCCCCTAACATTTTGTTGAATTAAACTTCTCCTAAGTGTATACACCAATGTTGCAAAGTTTGTGGGGAAAAAACAGACTGAAAGGTGTTTGCACATTTTATACTGTTATGCTGCAGATGCTGTCTGTATGATTGACTGGCTATGATACATTTCACCTGCCTGCTATTTTATTGTATTTGATTGCTTTTATTCTGCTATTTCCCCTTTTTCCCCCCTTTCCCATTTCCACCCCTTCTAAGCCACATGCCCAAATGTAAACAGTTCTGCTATTTCCGTTTTTTTTTTGTTTGTTTGTTGTTTGTTTTAGACCAGTGCTGTGCAAACTTGTTTAGCTAAAGTAAACACTTTGAGGCAGAAACAGCCCTCCCCTGGATGCGCACAAGCTCTTCATTTTATGGAATAAGTTAATACAGCCTCAGACACACCCCCTTGGTTAGCTGTGCTTAGCTACGCTCAAATGGGAGCCATGGAGCTCCACTGTGCTTACACCAAGCATGACACACACCCCTTTTCATGTCAGCTGTTTCTCCTGCTTACACCACTGCCTTATCGCTTCTACATTGTTAGGTGCAGCCAGAGAATGGTCTCCCATTTAGTGATTCAGTAAAATCTGCTCATTTGCATACATCACTGCCTTAGTCCTTTGTTACCCCACTACACCCGAACCTTCCTCCTTAGCAACCAGTGTTATCCACTGTTGTTTTAATTCTGCATATCATAGACTATAATGGCAAAATGCAGATTTCACTTAAAATTGCCTTTTCACATTTTTTTTTTGGCATGATCCCATTTGCGTGCCACTGTGCTATGCTTAAAAGGCCGAAACTGACAAAAAAAACTTTGATTTTCATATTTTTGCAACACTTTTCCATGCCAATGGCCATATTTTTTGCCATTGGCATGTCTAAGGATTATAATACAAGCTGTACTTTGAGCTGTCATGCCTCCATTTTCATTTTTGCAGAAATGTACTCAGTTAGTAACCGAATACATTTCTGCACCTTACACAGTTCTGGCATGGATGCCTGTCTGTTTACTGACCTGCTAATTCACCTCATTTGCTTGGTTAACACCAGCAAATGAGGTAATTGACATTATTCAGTGGTGTTCATGCCAGAAGGATAGAATCTGCCTGCTTAATGATGCTGCTGTCTCACACCCAGATACTTGAGACAAATTAATCAAACTAAATATAAATCTGCGTGTTGCCAGTTGCCTCAGAGGTAGGAATAATTAAACCAAAATGGTGTGCTCTGTATATCATTATGTTTGTAAACAACAGGATCTCACAGGGATATGTAATGGGTTGCTCCTATTAGGTACTCATTTCTTTGAATGTCCAAGCTGATGGCAAGGGTGTGTGGATGACCAAGATACAGTCAGCTGCAAACTCTGTACTACCATCAACTCTCCTGAGGAATCCATAGTACTACAAGATGGTACACTACATTTAGTTGTATTGGCCATTTTGGGTCAATTCCTAACTCCTTGATCTCCCTCTCTTAAAACCCGATTGCCTCGTGGTTTTGGCATCTTTTCGGACTTGTTGGCTGTTGGTGAAGCACACAGCAAGAGGAGAAAACGCTGAGAGAAGAAAGGAGCCACTTTTGAGATTTTAAGTATTTTGCTTCAGATTATTTGTTAAGTTTTTCTGCATTGCCGCCTACTTTTGAGCATTTTCTGGCTTGTTAAACTTGATTTCTGTGTTGGTAACTGTATTTAGAACACAACCTAGAGCTGATTACTGAATTTCATGCCTGCACTTATTTTTAAAATTGTTTTTTTCTTAAAACTTGCATTTTATCTGTCTCTGGCCTAGCACTCAAGTGAGGGGTCATTTACTGCACTGTTCTAACTTGTTGATACTTGTGAACCTCTGCTTTCCTTAAAAAAAAAAAAAAAAAAAATATTGCTTTTTTCCCACTTTTCTGAGATTTAAAAAAGTTCAGTTACAGATTTGCTGTTCTGAACTGATTGTAAGTTTCTTGGAGGCCATTGTTTGCTTGGGCTAAAGGGAAGTCTCTGTGTTCATCAGTGGCAGTGACAAACATTGAGCAGTCTGCCTGCCCCTGTGGGAGTGGTTACTGCCTTGATACTGTAGTTTTATTGGCCATTTTGGGTCAATTCCTAACTCCTTGATCTCCCTCTCTTAAAACCCTCTTTTGCGCGGTTTTGCGCATTTTTGCACATAGCGCAACATCGGGCAGCGCTGCCTAATTGGGTTTAAACTATTCCTGGCTCCACAAAGTCTGCTCTTCACTTTTTCCCTTAGAACTGCTCTATCTCTCAATTTAAACACCATATTCTCATTCTAAGGCTCCTCATTGGTCCAAATAAGTAATTTTACAAGTTAGCGCTAATAAACCATAAGCACTACTTACTCTTATACTCTCTACAATTACCTTGTCCCCTATTGGTCCATTTTAATTCAATTCCCTATATTACTCTAGCATGTCCAAAGGTCAGTCAATGGTTTCCTCTCCAGTCCAGCTGGTGAATCTGGGAATTTTGAGGCAATGTTACAACTGTCTCATGTACATGGATAACCCTCTCCTCCTCCAAACAGGTTCAAATATATGTGAGAGATGCAACCATATAGCCAAACTGGAGGCTGAGCTCTCTCATCTCAAAACATAACCTCACACAACACAATTCCAGTATCACATAGTCCCACCACAACAGCAAACCAAACACATAAAAACACAAAAACATACTCGGAGGCTCTAAATAAAAATCTACCTAAGCAACAGAGACCTCCAAAGCAGACATCCAAGCAAATGCTACCCCAAAACAAAACACGTACAACACATAGCACACAAAGTCAGTGTGCCAAGCAGTCACAGCCCTTAAGGCTGAATAACACACCTGATACTCTTGCAATAGGTGACTCTATTGTCAGACACACTGACGTCCCGCTCACCAGGCTGAATAAAGAGAAGGTCACAGTGAGCTGCCTGTCGGGCGTAGGATCCACCACATAACGCAAGCACTCAGGTCACTCCAAAGCAAATACAAATATGACTCAGTCATTGTACATGCTGGCATGAATGACCTGAGACGTACTTCCCTTGACTACATGAAAAGAGACATAGAGGAGCACTCTGATCATGTAGCCCAGGCCGGAATGACCCTGACCTTGAGCAGCATCTTACCCTCACCTAGAATGATGTCACAGTATAAAGACAAAATGATCAATTTTAACAACTGGCTAAAATTTTGGTGTCATTCAAAGGGGATCCAGTGTCTGTCAGCCTGGGATGACATGCTCGACAAGCCACGTTGCTTCGCTAGGGATGACTTGCATCTGTCACCCCTGGGCTTTCCAATATTGGCAAAGGCTCTTGCCACCCCCATAGTGCCTGTTTTAGGCAAGGCTCAAAAGTCAAACCCACCTCCATAGACAGCACAAGGAACAAGAAACTAAGGGTAATGCTGCTAAACGCCAGAAGTCTTAACCACAAGATGCATGCACTCGAAGCTCTCCTCAGTATGGAGAACATCGATATCTGTGCAGTGACAGAAACCTGGTACAAGGCTCCAAAGAGCACCCCAGCACTACCTGGTTATACCTCATATCATGCTTTTCGTCCCCAAAACCTGGACGGAACCACAAAAGGAGGGGGAGTTTCCATATTTATCAAGGATATCCACACCTCCAGGTTAGTGGCATTGCACGAAGTATCGGAGACCATCCATGTGCAACTGACAGTGGGCAAGACTGCTTTTCAGTTTATAGCATCCTACAGACCAC
Source organism: Protopterus annectens (assembly GCF_019279795.1). NCBI lineage: Eukaryota > Metazoa > Chordata > Ceratodontiformes > Protopteridae > Protopterus > Protopterus annectens. The sequence continues at coordinate 1,093,859,436 of NC_056728.1, forward strand.
CCTCTCAAAGTCAGGAATCCCACTTGGCTTTCCTGAAAATATTGGAGAACATGAAGATCTCTCCGAACACCATTATATTGGGCAACTTCAACTACCCAAACATAGACTGGGAGCATTACTCAAGCCCCAGCACCTTAGCCCAAAGGTTCCTGGAATTTATAAACTCAAATGCTATGGAACAACTAGTCACCACTCCCACAAGAGGGGAAAACATACTAGACCTGATCATTACCAACATGGGGACTCTATGCTCCATACCAGAAGTATATCCCCATTGGTAAGATCAGACCATAAATTAATTTCACTGGATATCCACATCCCGACCCCACCCCCAGCCCAGAAAACCACAGTGCAAAACTTCTCAAAAGTGAACTTCACACTTCTCAAAGCCAAAGTGGAATCCTTCAAGGCCCCAGGGCCAGTGGAAGCTACAGCCCAAACTGCATAATCCTATATAAATGCATTCTATGGACATCTCCAGGAATGCATGGATCATGCTATCCCAAACAAAATCAAGATTCAATCATCCAAAGGCAGGTGTCCAGTCTGGTGGACCCCAGCCATAAATAAACTGTACAACAGGAGGAGGAAGCTACTACATGATAGAGCAAAATCCCTAAAAGGGAAGGCATCTCTGATCAGTACTAGCAAAAAATTACGATCCCTCATAAAATCCTCCAAGGCCAGCTTCGGGAGAAAAATTGCACAGGACACTAAAGACAATCATAAGGCTTTTTTCAGTTATGTTAGGAACCTGGGATGCAACTCCCAGACTTGTTCTGAATTGATTCTAAATGACAAAAAATACACTGAACCCACAGACATCGCCAATATCCTGGCAGACAGGTTCAGTGCAAACTTCTCCACCCCCCCCCCCCAAAAGAGCAAGTATCTATCCCAGCAGAGTGCAGCCTCCCGAACATCTCTGATGCTCAGGTGAAGGCCACCATCTCCAAAGCAAAAAACACTGCTTCCATGGGACCAGATGGCATCCCGGGTTGCGTCCTACATGAACTCCAAGAAGAACTAATCCCTCAAGTAAAACTGCTGTACAATCTCAGCCTCACTACAGGATATGTGCCCAAAGAATGGGGAACAGCAACAGTGGTCCCACTCAACAAAGGTGGCACCTCTGCGGACCCTGGAAACTATCACCCCATAAGCCTGACTAGCCTTGTCTGCAAGGCTATAGAGAGGATCATCATGGAACTCATAAACAAAGACATTTGGGACCTAAAGACACTAGATTCTACCCAATTTGGCTTTGTCAAGGGCAGATCCTGCCTTTTGAACCTGGTCGACTTCTTCAAAACAGTCACCAAGGCCATAGATGAAGGGAAGGTAGTCCACCCAGCCTATCTGGACCTCACAAAGGCATTTGACACAATACCCCACTCGGGCATCATAGATAAGCTATCCAGCCTAAATATAAACCCCTGTGTGACAAGATGGGTCGCAAACTGGCTCAAAGACAGAACCTACAAAGTCAGAGTTGCTGGAGCCATCTCAGACTCGAAACCGGTCACAAGTGGTGTCCCACAAGGTTCTGTCCTGGGACCTCTCTTGTTCGGTATTTACTTTTCTGAGATACAGGCCAACGTGGGAGGACTATGGCTCACCAAGTTCACAGATGACTGCAAACTGGGTGCCATAATCGACTCTCCAGCTGACACAAACATCCTTCAAAAAGGTCTCGCAGAGATGGATAACTGGTGCCAGAGCCATGGTCTAAAGCTAAATGCCAAAAAGTGTATAGTCATACCCTTTGGCAAAAACGATGTGCCCACAAATTACCACGTAGGTGGTAACCCATTAAGTACAGAGAAAGTAATTAGGGATCTGGGGACCCAAGTTAATAGCAATCTCTCCTTTGACAACTACATTGCCAAAGTGGTTAGAAAGACCTTCTACATAGCCCACCTCATCATGAAAGGATTCACATCTAGATCAAGAGAGGTAATCGTGCCCCTTTATTCATCCCTCATCAGGCCCATCATAGAATACAATGCCCCCTTTGGGATGTACCTTACCCGACACCTGCAGCAATTAGAAAGACCCCAAAAGTACCTTACCAGGAGGATCAAGGGACTCAAACAGATGCCATATGCTGCTCGGTTAAAAAAACTCCAGCTCTACTCAGTTGTATACCGACTACTTCGAGGCGATTTATGCCTGACATATAAAGCTATGTCCAACCCAGAATTAATGGACATGCTCCACCTCAGTAAATCTAAATCCCTTAGAGCCACGCGCTCGAGGAACTTGAACCTCAGCACAGAAATAAATAGTACATGCTGGAGGGACAGATTCATAACCCAGAGCCTCTCTTCGCTCTGGAATAGAATTCCAATTCATGTTAGGCAGAGCACCTCACTGACTCTCTTCAAGAAGAATCTTGATGAGTGGATGGGGGATCGTAGGTTTGTCCTGGGGATTACTTCCGTGTCACTATTAGACAGAGGCACAGTAAACTAAACTTTAAAAAGGGCACAGTATACTCAAATCAAGGGGTGGCATAAGCCAAACACAATCAGGCTAGGCTTATAAATGCCCCAGGGCAGATAGCCTAGTATGAACCTATGAACCTATGAACCTATAAAAGTACAATTCCAGGACCATGATTTAAGGCTATATGGAAAACAATGCATTATAATGTCTTTTGGAATAAACAAGCATCCTACCACCTACTACATACAAGACACCTTCTCAAAATCAAACCAGTTATTAGGGGACTCAGGCTGTTTTTAGATTCTGAGCTCTGCATTTACAAAATTCTTCTACCTAATGCAGCTTATTATGAAAGGTGTATCTTCCAGATTCAGGTTTGCTATCACCCCTTTCTACCCTTCATTTATCAGGTTCAAATTGAATATAATGCCCCTTTTGGTGTATCCTTGACCGAACACATAATCCATATTGAAAGACATTGATATTTACCTTACTAAGAGCACCAGTGGCCCAAGCTCTAAGTCTTATGCAGAATGCCTTAATGCTGTCTTTAAAGGTTAATTGTCATATAGACTCCTGTGTAGTGACCTCTGCCTAGCTTGTAAAACCTCAAGTGACCCTGTCTTGTATGACCTACTACACTTTCATAAAACATTTAACTCCACAAATACCTGTACTTACATCTAAACCTCTAACCCAATATAAAGAGAGCCTCCTGCCAAGTAAGAATTAAACATTTCTAGAATACACTCCCCTTCCATTTTAAACTGAGTAGTTCACTAACCCTCTTCAAAAACTACTTACTTGAATGGATGGGGAATTGCAAATGCGCCCCTGGGCTGACCTCTCAAACATACAGTGAGGTAATGTGTAGTGGATATTGCTTTGGGTAGGTTTCCAATGATCTGCAAAGATCGGCTGCCTGACAATAACGTATGAGCCTATGAACACACATAAACATTTCTATTGAAGGAATCCACTTTCCATACTCCCTATAATTATCTATAGTAAATGCTCAGTTGCACAACTGAAACCAAAGGAAAATGCAAATGCAGGTGCTATAACTGACTAAAAAGAAGGCTGTACAATATTTCAAGAAAATGACACTTCAATGAAATCCTCTTAACAACAAACTCAGTTGGCACAAAGATAAACTGACCATTTGCATGGTATCCTTACACATATATATGTGTGTGTGTGTGTGTGTGTGTGTGTGTGTGTGTGTGTGTGTGTGTGTGTGTGTGTGTGTGTGTGTGTGTGTGTGTGTGTGTGTATGCATATATACATATACATAAATATTCATGTATATATATATATATATATATATATATATATATATATATATATATATATATATATATATCTATATATATATATTTGCTTCTCCACCTAACCAGCTTCTTCGACCTAAGAGTCCCTTTAATCTATTCTTACTACTTCTCCTCTTTGCATTTGATTTCTGCTGCACTATATCTTAACTATTACTAATAATTTACAACTTCAGTTGATTTCATTTAGTAACCGGTCAACATATTGATTTCATTATCTACTACTCTTTATGTCTGTTCCACTTTTATGTTTTTCTGTTTATTTATTATCTACACTAGTCTCACTTGTCAATTTTATCATTAAGTTATATGCTGCTAACCTTTCTGCATTATACATTTGATGCAACATGTAAGTTTAATTTATATTTGTACTGTGGAGCTTTTCTCCCCGGGCCTCCGATGAAAAGGGGCTTTGTCCCAGTCGGACTATCCCAGTCAACAAATGTAAAATAAAATAAATAAATAAAATAAATATATGTACACACCAAGACAGATATGGTTAACATTAGATTGGCTGATCATGGTAAGGTTGACTTGTGCCGAAACTGCATATGGTTGAGAGTTCTGTAACAAAGGAAAATCCACAGAGAAGGGGAATATGCCCCTTCTCTTAGGATTGTACTATTTATGAAGCAAATGAGCTTCATGCTTCATGGATGAAGAAGAGAAACCATCATCACTGCACAAAGGTCGGCCATCTACGGACCCTGGAAACTACATAGGTTTTTCTAGTCTCATAAGCAAAGTCATGGAAAGAATTATCATGGAAATGATCAATAATGGCATAGGAAACCTCCAGACATTGGATGTAACCTAGTTTGGTTTTTGTTAAGGTCAAGTCGTACCTACTCACCCTGGTGGAGTTAATCAGATCAGAAGCCAAAGTAGCTCCAATTGCAGAGAAAGTCAAAGAGAAGAGATAACAGTGGACTAGGCATATGTGCAGAAAAGCAAAAGACAATCTAGTGAATAAGATTTGGACAAACAGGAAGAAGGCAAGAGGAAACAAAGACATCCAGCAAAAAGGTGGATGGATTGTGGGAGAGAACACCTGTGACAGGTTATGACTGTTGAAGAAGATAGGAGAGTGACACTGAATTGAGAGAGATGGCCATATGACTACACCCCAACCCCATGTAGCAAAGTGGAA
>NC_056728.1:1093869361-1093899359 GCF_019279795.1 Protopterus annectens
TTATATTGCTTTACCAATGTTATCTTAGGACAGACCCCAAACTATGAATGCCTTTTATAGGGTATCACGTTTACCTGAGGTGCTCATTGAGATAGATTGAATCCTTGTTGTAATTAGGACCACATCTGGCCCATAGGAAGAGCATCAACTGCCAGACAGTATGTGTGTTGCATGTGGTATATCACCAACATATCTACCCAGTATCCCGGCAGTGGACATGACTCCAATACCTGGCTTGTTAGCTCGCACTAGTAATTCTTCCTGCATGGTAGGATGTCTGGTGATCATCTTGGTGAATGTACTTTTTATTTTATCATTTGAGTATTTATTTATGATAAAATGTATTACTTAACATCAAACCAATTTTCCTTTGCTTTGTCCCACCCACGTTCTCTCTCACGCTTTTTCTTCTCTGGTGATACTGGTTATCCATTTGAGCCATGGCTTATGACACCAGTGAGAAATCCAAGCAGAGTTGCAAATGATAATCTTAATATAGCCCTGTCACATATCTGTCTTGTCAATAAGAGATGTTTTGGCATGTTGAAAAGTTGATTCAGATGCCTGGATGAGTCTAGGCATGCCCTTTAGTTGACTCAACTATTACACTCATGATATTTACTCTGTGTTACATTATGCACAACATGATCATGCCCTGACTGGTAATAAAGTGGCCCATGCTGTCACTGCAATGCCCAGTTCCAGTCCTACTATGACTAATGATGACCAATTGACAGCAGTAGTAAGGGACCCTCATGTGGCATTCTTGTGCATGGCATATGGCTGCACAGGTAAAGAGGTCATGTCTAGTCCAGAACTATGGACCATGATATTCAGGCTACTGTTTCCTTTCTTGTAAAAAAAACATATAGAATATAATTGTGCATACAGTGATATATGTAGGCTATGTTCTGTGGTACATTGTCTGCTGAAACTGTTCAACAGACATTCTCACTTATCTTTAAATATTTTTTTTATTTCAGAACAGGTAGTCATATTATTGTTTATAAAAGTCATGCCTGAGTACTCACTGACAATTGTTCAATGATGTCATAAGGCATCATATTAGGAATAATCATGTTTTTAACTGTTTTGCATAAGACATTCTGCTTAGGTGGTATATGTAAGTATTCATGTACTTAATCTCCCGAAGTGGTCATACCTCTCAACTGTACAGATTTTCACATACTGTCCAGAAATTTTGCCTCATATTTTTGGTCTGTTCTTCATAAATTTTGTGGGTTTCTGACAATTAACTGGAATAATCTGTGGACTGAATTTACTAAATAATGGCATACATTTTAGTTTCAGACTTCAAATCTTCCAGAAAATGTATGTTAACACAAACCCTGTTACTCTAACAATTTTCTAAGTTTCTAAGAGCAATATTTAAAATATGTCCCTATTCTTGGCCCTGTGTCCCCCCTTTATGATAGGCTTTGTCTGGATTTTTTTGCACTAAGAGGCTCAGGGGTATGGAAGTGGTACATTTAATAAAACGTGTTATTTCAGTATTTAACACAAGTTCATACCTTGCACTTGAATAAAAAATGCATCACATGCTTTTGTGTATTATGCACTATTAAATATTCAAAATGATTTAGTTTTCTCTCTTAATATATGCATGTTGGATTGTTGAATTTTATCATACACAAGTTTTGTCCTCAGAAAAACAAATCATCATTTGTGCAGTGCTGAGGGTGAAGAGGCAACAGAGCTAGTTTACATGACAGGATTCCCTTATAATCTTTTTTAAGGAGTGGTTCTCTTAATAGTGTCTAATATTTGTTTTATGTTCTGAATAACTGTGGCTTGTGACATTAATGAAATGAAACTGTTGATAATGCATAGGTCATCAATGGTATAAATCCGTGTAATTTGAATGTTATAATGTACAGCTTTCTTTATAGATGTTTCCTTTAATTGTAAGCACTACCATTATTGAAATGAAATGCATGCAGATACAGAGTGTCTGACTACTGGGTTACATTCTTCACTGACATATTCGGCAGATTTTTTTTTTTGTTTTTTTTTTTTTTTTTTCTTTATATCTCATTGATTTTCAAGTTACACATCAACATCATCATGTAAAAGGCAAATTGTAAGTACCTGAAATGTGTAGCCTGAATCACAGTAGGTGAAGGTCAAATGTGTCAAACACAACATCTCCTAAAGATAGGGTATGTGAAAATGCATGTGATCTTGAGGAGAGGCTCTCATGTGAGCTGGATGGTGACTTGCTGTGATGTTGTGACCTTCTTGATGCAGATGGTCCTACAGACACTGATCTCACAGTGCTATGGGATTAAGATCTTGAATTAGAAATTCTACTACATGTAGATGAATGCTGATGTGGGCTGCATAAAGTCTGTTTTGTCTGGTCCCCCTTACTATTTCCACTACCATCTTGAGAAGCACTTGTCTATGATGTGATACACCCCCACATGTACAGACATTACCCCAACCTCTTCCCTTTCAAAAACAGACTCTTATTTGAGTCTAGTAAGTCCTCACTAGTGTATGAATGAAAGCAGACATGGATATTTAGTGTGCCATCATACTATGAATCAATGTGATCACTGCATTATCCCTAATCCCTGCCATTTCCATGCTGTGCTGGAAATTCTCACTTACAACTTAGTGGACTCTGACCACTTCTAGCTGACTCTCTGTGGCAGTGCACTTGGCCATAACAATGTCACAGCACATTTCTTGCTGGGAAAGCAGTGCATTTCATGTTTCCTGGAGTCAGTGGAGCATGTGCCCATACTATGCATCCCTTTCGAAAGGTGTCAGTGTGGATACAGTTACCACTGAATTTTTACCATCAACCAGATGGTGTTGTTATAGGTTTGGAGATATTGGTGAAGAGTCTTAAGAATTTTCTTTCTGTACAGCCTATAGTGTTATGTCACCATGCACTTCAATTTATGATCTAGTGTCACTTCCTGCAGAGTTACTAATAACTGGTGGAGTGTCAGATCCTGCCATCAAATTGGGCACTGTGGGCCACTTTTCTCAGGCTGTCTTATAAATATGACTATGATATCATTATCATCACCAGCTATTCTGCTGCTGATATCCTCTACATTTTTTGGTATAGTTAAACTGTTTATTTCTGCTGCTGACCCTGTAAAGAGTTAATTGAATATATTACTACAAAGATACTGGATTTCACTACTGCATGCTTTATTAGTATGCATGAAGGACACTTACCATGCACACTCTGTTCAGTGTCATTATGTGCAGAAGTGGAGGATTCAACTGTTAATAGCAATTATCTTGCTTTACTTATAATCATACCATTTCAGCATTCATTTATCGGTGAAAATATTTTATTGTTGTCAAACCAACCTTCCTAAGCAGATGTCTGTTGATGATACAGATGTGAGTAATAGCCTGTGTTCTATCCACATTGGATTATGCCAGTGTCATCATTGTCTGTTTCATAATCATCTCCATGATCAGAGAAGAAGTATTCATCATCAGGTGTTTATGGAATAAGAGCCTGAGTACCCCCTGTAGTGCTACGGGTAATTACATTCTGCCTTGCCTTTGCTCTTGCACATCTTACCATATCATTTGCCCTCTTCTAGCTCTGTGTTAATATGCAGTTCCTTCTGCCAACAGCATTTATATCCATAACCACTTGGTTCCCATCCTTTGCCATCTCAGCTTGTTTGAGTCGCCATTTTCCAGAAAGGTGTTTATCATATGTCATATGTGCTTCCATGAGGATGTGGTTCTTTTCATGGCTAAAATTGTCCTTTCTCTGTCTGGATCCCTGCTGCTTCATAATTCATTTACCTTAAACAGTATGCTAAAGTCATATACTGAATCTTTTTATCCACTCATCAGCAAAATAACACAGCAATGAAATCACACCTGCTTTTATCGCAGATAAAAGATCTGAGTACAAAACATGTAGGATGACACAAACCCGTATTCAGATACACATACTGCAAGTCCCAATTCAGCCTATTAAAGCTGTGTTGAAGTAACCTGTACAGTATCATCAACAATTCATAGCAGTATTGCAAGTGTCATCGTATGCCATTGCTAACAGACTTGTATCATTTCCCTACCTCTTTTGTGTATTTATCCTTACGTTTTACATTCATGAGTGACAGTCAGAAATCCCCAAGTAAGGCAGCATGTATTCTGAAGCACTTCATTGCTGCACTTTAGAGTATGTACTTATAGCTTGTGTAGCATTACAAATAAATGTCACAAAATGAATTTCCAAAATAAGTTTCACATTGCCATTATGACTACTTTCTCATATATTTCCAGTGCTGTTGTAATGAATTCCCATTTAAGAATGACGCTCATTTCATCAGTATATACATGAATTATCTGCATCCTACAATCACATCAATAAAAGACATTTTCCTGGCAAATACTGTTATCTTACATCAATATGAACTGCTTCCCATTCATTTTTAACATTTTGTTATTGTTTTCTTATTTTAGTAAGTTTGTGGTTTCATAAAACATTTGCTGTGTATTTTGTGTGCTCTCAAGTTAATACTTTGGTATTAAAGTTATTTTCTTAAATTCTGAGTAATTTACACATTTTATATGCAGATTAGGTTTAGTTACACTTACCTCTATGAAGCACTATAATTCCGGAGTATGTAAATCAACAAGTCTGCATACCTAAACCTCAGGTAACTGTGAACATGTTGCACTGAATGGCACTGAGCCAAGCTGTTCTTGTAAACACATAAACAGCCATAATAAATCTCAAATGTCCCTATGATTAGAGAAAGGAAAATGAAGTCCGATACAGCTGAGGCTGCATAATCCTGATGTGTAGTCCATACCCTTCCTCCTTAATCCGACATACCTCCTCACCTCAAATCACCTGACAGTTTATATGAGCCGATAATGACACCCACATAAATATTTACTTATATAGTAAAGTAAACAAATGAAAAAAATGGAAAAGAAAGATTTTTACTGATGCAGTGCTGAAACAAAGCCATACTTACATAAATGATTAATGCATGACCTTAGGTTTACTGTTCAAATAAATATAACAGCATCACAGCACAGAAACAGAAAAGCATATAAGCAACTTAAAGAGTAAGGATTTCATAACTTAATTGTATTCACTCTAGAAAGGAAATGTGAAACCATTCCTTTAAAAGATTATTTGTGTGACAAAGTAGTTTGTTAAAACTAAACTTGCCAATAACAGTTTTCATTATGGCAATGTCATACTCTAGAGGTCATACCTTGTCCAGATTTTTGCAGAATGTCCAGATTTTTGCCTTATATTTTTGGTCTGCTCTTCATAAAATTTGTAGTTTTCTGGCAAATCATTGGGGATTGAATTAATTAAATAATGACATATGTTTGAGTTTCACTCTTCAAATTCTTCAGAAATTGCTAATGCAAATTCTGTTATTCTAGCAAATTTATGAGTTTATAAGTGCAATATTGAACATCTGTCCCTATTTTTTTGTCTGTGTCCCCTCCATTATTTTAGGCTTTGTTCAGATTTATTTGTGATAAGAGTTTGAGAAGTATACCAGATGGTGTGGTTTTGAATCTGTGAACCACAGCCCTGCAGTTACATTCCACACTCTGGTGATTTGAAAGATAGCAGCACCTGTAAAGGCATGAGGCTAACTTCCAAGCTGGTCTGACTAGACACAAATTATGGGCTACCTTCTAAGGGATTCATACCTGGAAAAAATCAAGTCATTGGTATGCTGCACAGAGTAGAAAAAATTACCAGCTGATGATAAGAAGGCCACAGCTCTATAGTAAGTATTTTCACATTATTTTAGATCTCACCGAAAATAGGTTTAAAATACATAGTATGGAAATATTACATAAATGCAGGTAAAGATCAGGATAAATGTATGTGTAAGTGCAAATATATATCTACATGAACTCCAAAGTTATTTACTATTTATATTTATTGACATTTGATTGCTGGGAAAGTGACTATGTAGGTGTCCATTTTCAATGGAAGCTCAGAGAGAAAATTGCCAAAGTATTACAGAAGCATTTTGAAAACAATAATTTTAACAATCCTCAAAAATAATACAAAAACATCTGAAGTTTACGTAATTATACCAAATTAGACATCATTTATAAACATTATTTAAGAACAGATACAACTTGCGCAACGATTTAATATTTAGAGAAATTGTAGTCACTTTACAGTGAAATTAAAAGGAAGTAAGTATAATACAACAATAATTGCAGGGTTATGGTATATTTAGAAAGAGAGTCAGGGGAGAGAAACAGATTGCAGTAAGGAAGTGAGTGAAGAACGGAGGGAAAGGAGATGTAAGGTATGAATAAATACTTCTTCATAATTAGGGATATAGTTTATTGTAGTACTGAGAAAGAACAGAGAAAGCATTTCAGAATGGTTTTAAAAGACTGCAGGGAAGGTACAGATATGCTGTATAACAAGTAAGCAGATCCAGGCCTTAGCAACATTATATGAGTACAGACCATGTCTAGCAGATTTCATAGGTTTCTAGGGGTCTACTTTATGTGCTCGAAGTCCGAGACTATCGAATATGATATTCTCAAGATGAGTACACCAAAAGTGCAAAACATCGAAAATGTAAACGGAAATCTCTGTAGGTGGAGATTTCCATTTACTTCAATGTAGTGCGATCCTGGAGTTGGTATATTTAAGTAGCGAGGGGTGTGGGGGTGCAGAGGGGCTTGCCCCCTGCCTACAATAATTTACTTTTTTTTGTGTATTTTTTTTTTTTTACTTTGATTGCTTAATAGTTTGATGCATATGGTTTTATCCATATGCATTTGAGCTATTAAACTTCCAGGGTCCTAAAGTAGACCCGGTTTGCAGTCTGAGAGGAGTTTTTGGTCATTTAGTAGTTGCACAGAATGGTATTTAGTGCTGGACAAGCAGATGGATGCTGGATAATTTTATAGGTGATAAGAAGCTGTGTATATGATATTGATGAGAAGGTTTTAATCAATTTAGGCTTTTTAGTTCTATAGAGTGGCAGGATTGGAAAGGGGCATTTGCAGTAAATTTAGCCACTTTATTATAGCATTGATCAGCTTTTGATTTTGTGATGCCTGGAGACTAGTAAGGATGGCAGCATCATAAAGTAGTGATGGGAGGAGGGAGATAGTGGCAAGTGTAGTTTTACTTGAGTTGATGAGAAAGTTCTTGGCTCTGTAAAACATCTATAGTTTTTGGTGAGTTTTTAATCACTATTTGCACACACACACACACACACACACACACACACACACACACACACACACACACACACACACACACACAATTTAAGATTATCATCCACTATCATCTCAAATAATTTGTTATACGAAGTGATTTCAATGGTTGTATTATTAAGAGAAAGGATTTTAAATTTTGTTATTTTTTTCCTAAGACAGCGATTTGGGGAAAATGGAGTATTTTTGGGGGGGACAGGTGAGATTGAACATGAACCACTTCACCAAACAAACAAGCAAAAAACTGTTAAAATGAACCAGGAACAATGAGAGAAGTTCTTCTCTATGTTGAAAAATCCAAGTATTTATTGATAACCAATTATTCGTAATTTTAGATGATATTAGTATTTGCACTTTATACAAGATCATTGTTAAACAACAGCATAAGCATAAGAAACTATGTGCTTTTGTGCTTTAAATTTGTGTCAAGTTGAGCAAGACTGGTAAAAGCATTTTCTTGTTTAAGGTTGTCATGGTGAAAACTTAATTAGGTAATGCACTATATGCTGATTGGTTATCAATTTTTAAACCATGTATAAATGCTAGAATAGTAACTAGTATTCTGTTTGTCTGAGGAAGGCGAGATACTTATTTTGCTGAAAGCGTATATCTTATATACATTTTTAAATCGAACGCTAACGTTTTAACAGTATAATAAATACTTGGATTTTTCAACATACAGAAGAACTTCTCTCATTGTTCCTGGTTCGTTTTAACAGTTTTGAGATTGAACATGAGTTGGGAAGTACAAAGCCATATTTCAGTGGCTGTTAAATCTTCCTGAGTATTTTTTTTAAATGTGACAAATTGTCTGATATGCATGTGAGTGTGGGATCATCTGCATATTGTATTAGGTAGGCCTATTATCTGGACATGCGGAAAGGGTTAGTGAGAATATTAAAGAGGAGGAGACAAAGGATAGAGCCCTCTGGTACACTGGTGATGACTGTGAGGTATGTAGAGAGGGAGAGGTGCCATTTTACTGACTGATATCTACTGGACCAGTAACTTTTGAACCATAGAAGGGTGGGATGAGATAGACCTAGTGACAACATTTGACCTAGAAGTTTGCTGCAACAAATTGTGTCAAAGGCTTCAGACATGTCTAGAAATAAGGAATAGACTAATTTTCTGTGATCTCTATCTTTATTACAGTATTGAGAAGGGTTAGAAGTGTAGAGTTAGTGCTATAGGAGGGAAGGAAGCTTCATTGTGTGTGTGTGGAGGGGGGATAGGAGTTTCAAATATTTTGAAGGGGGGGTAAGACTGCTATAAGTCTAAAGTTAGTGATATTAAATTTCCTCCTTATGTGATTTTTTTCCCTGAGAGAAGGAACATGGGATTCCTGGACTGATCTATTTTTAAGGACTGAGACAAGATAGGCAATGCTATTTGCTGTTATTTTAAGGTAATCACTTGGAAGGTCATGAGCTGAAGTATGGCATGGTTTGAGTTTGTTTATGAGTAGTTTTATATAGGGTGTGCAGTGGAGGTGGGGTAAAAGTAGCAATTGAATGACCAGCACAGAAGATACTGAAAAATGCACTGTTCGATTAATTATGTATATGATCCTACTTAATACCCTTAGATATTGGCATGTATTAAGCAGCAAATTATCAAAACACTCATAGCCTTGACATATTTCTAGAGCATCCATCTGTAACAGAAAAATAAGTTATGTACCTACCATAACATTCCATGTTAGTTGTCTTCTTCTCGCCTTCTTTCTTGCTGGTTGGGTTCGGAGCCGATCCTCAGATCTGACTCGGCCATCTTCAAAAGCTCGAGAGCTGCTTACTGCCTTGAGGCCCCCTATATCCCATGATGCCTGGTGCTAGATACCCAGATTTCATTTGGTAAGACTAACTGCAGACATAATAAGAAAGGAATCCTATCCTAGAATGCATAAATCCTACTGGAGAGACTACTAGTCAGAAAGGAATAGCCGGAGAAGACTTAGCCAGTGAAAAATCAAGAGGAACTCTTCTCGGTCCACTAGGATAGGGGGATGGAGGGTGGGACGCAAGAAAGAAGGCGAGAAGAAGACAACTAACATGGAACGTTATGGTAGGTACATAACTTCTCAATGTTAAGTTGTCAATCTCGCCTTCATTCTTGCTGGATGGGACAGCGTCCCTAGCATCTAAAGTCCTGGGTGGCTCATCGGAACAGACTCTTCAGAACAGTGGAACCAAAATCAGCTCTGCTCCTAGAAACCACATCCAACTTTGTAATGTGAAATGAAAGTATGTGGGTTGGCCCACATATCTGCAGCACAAATAGATTCCATGGGCAACCTAGCCTGAAAGGCAACAAAGTGGCTAAAGCTCTGGTGGAGTGACCTTTTGGTTTGACTGGCAATTCTTTATTCCTCAGTTGATATATGAATGTGATGATAGAAGTCAACCATCTGGATAAGGTTACTTTGGAGGCTGGAAGACCTTGTTTACCAACAGCATAAGACAGGAAAAGTTGGTCTGATTTTCTGATGTCCTTAGTTCAATGCAAATAAAAGCGTAGTTGCCTGTGAACATCTAACTGATGTAACTTATATTCCGCCCTGTTAGAGTGGTTAGGAAAAAACACTGGGAGGTCTATGGACTGATTTAAGTTATTCTCTGAAGAGACCTTAGGAAGGAAGGAAGGATTAGTCCTGAGAGCAACCCTGTCATTGTGGAACACGAGGTACAGAGGATGGATAGAAAGAGCTTGAAGTTCCGAAACTCTTCTGGCTGAAGTAATAGCTACCAGAAAAAGGGTTTTCCAAGATAAGAACTTCAAGGAACAAGAAGCTGCAGGTTCGAAAGGGGGCAAAATTAGAGAAGCTAAAATCAAATTTAGATCCCACAGTGGTGGAGGATCTCTCACTGGGGGCCTGAGCAGAGTGGTCCCTTTGAGAAAGGCATAACATATCTTATGAGACATGATATTGTTTTCCGACAGGCCAATGTGAAAATTTGAAATTGCAGCTAACTGAACTCTAATCATAGCGGAAGCGGACCCAGCATGGATGAGTTATGCAAGAAATTCCAAAATGTGGTGTACAGGGGCTGAAAAGGGGTCTATACTCTTAGCCTCTGCCCAGGAAGAAAAACGTTTCCACTTACTAGCGTAAGTTTTTCAAGTCGTAGACTTGTGCAATGACAAAATGATTTCACGCACAGGGGGGTGATATCTGGCTAAAGTTGGAAGTGGAGCAATCAAGCAGTGAGCTGGAGAGATCATAGGGATTGGTGCAGCCCGCCCGATTGATGAATCAGAAGGTCTGGAACTAGGTCCAGAGTCCAAGGCTGCTCGAGAAGATGGTGATGCAGGAACGGGAACCTTATTTGTCGAGGCCAGTAAGGAGCAATGAGGATCATTTTGCAACCCAATACGGTAGCTTTCTGTATTAGCTTCGGGATTAGGGGAAAAGGAGGGAATGCATAAAGAAGTCCCTGAGGCCAATCGTGGACTAGAGCGTCTCTGGGGGAATGTCCAGGAAGTGGAAGGAGAGAGAAGAAATTGCTGCACTTGCTGTTGAAGGGAGTTGCAAAAAGGTTGCAGCAAGATTGGCCCCATTTGCGGAAGATGTGGTCTGCAACTACCTGATTCAGAGACCACTCGTGAGGCATGAGAATTGCTCTGCTCAGCCTGTCTGCTATGATGTTGGACCTCCCAGGGATGTGCGTTGCAATCAGAAACCATTGGGAAGAGATCGCCCACTGCCAGAGTCTGAGTGTTTCTCGACATAGGGGGTAGGACCTGGTTCCACCCTGCTTGTTGATGTACCACACTACTGACATATTGTCCATTTGAATTGCAATGGTCCCAGTAGGAAGAGAGTCCTGAAGAGCTTGCAATGCTAAGAGCACGGCCCTCATCTCCAAGATGTTTATATGCAGATGGTACTCGTGAGGTTGCCAGGTGCCTTGGACTGTTCTGCCCTGATAATGCCCCCCCACCCGATCAAGGAGGTGTCCGTGGTCACCGTAGCAACTGGAGGGGGAGTACAAATGGTCTGCCGTGGGACACTGATGTGGAGACCATCCCCCACGCAAGGTGCTTCTTGCATGCTTGTGTGATCATAATCATGTAAGACATGGGAAGCTGCTGGAAGGACCATTGGGTGAAAAGAAGCCACTGGAGAATCCTCATGTGAAAATGAGCTAGAGGGACAAGTATGATCGCTGCCACCATGAGACCCAGAGTTTGGAGGACAAACCTGACTTGAATTCTTTTGCATGCTAATAAAATCTTCACATATTGGCAAATCACTAATACCCTGTCTGGTGGAATGCTTGCTGACATGTCTTTGGTATTTAAATTTGCGTCTATAAAGGTGATAGATTGACAGGGCAACAATGCAGGCTTTTTGAAATTTATTGTGATACCTAGCCTGGAGCAAGTCTCGATAGTGCAGTGTCTGGCTCGCAGAAGGTGATGCCTGGTGGTAGCAGTGAGGAGCCAGTCATCTAGATATGGAAACACCTGGAATCTTTGCCATCTCAAGTGAGTGGTAACTACTGCCATACATTTGGTGAACACCTTGGGGGCTGTGGTGAGACCAAAGGGCAGCGCTCTGAACTGATAATGGCTGGCTCCCAGCCGGAAGCGAAGGAATCTTCTGAAGCGTCTGCCCATTTTGATGTGGTAGTACACATCCTGAAGATCTATAGAGCACATCAAATTGTCCTGACCCAGGAAGGGTAAAATGAACTGTAGCGTGACCATCTGAAACTTCATTCTTTGTACAGACCTTTTCAGTCTGCTGAGATCCAGAATGGGTATCCAGTCCCCTGTCTGTTTTGGTACCAAAAAGAACCTTGAGTAAATTCCGGATCCTTGTTGGTCTGCTGGGACTTGCTGTATGGCCCTTTCTCTTAGCGGTTTTGAGACTTCTTGAACTACTTGGTCCCTTAGATTGGGTGGAATGTCTGGAAGGGACTTGTTTGACCTTAAGGGGGTGCGAATAAAGGGAATTCTGTAGCCTCCGGATATAATGGACTGTACCTATTTGTCTTGTGTTATGTCTTGCCAGGCTCTTGGGTACAGTGATAGTCTTCCCTGACTGCCTCCAGAGGTGGGCAGCTGGGCAACCCTTCAGGGATGCTGGAAGGGCTTCTCAGAGAAGGATTCTCTGCTACCCTGATTTTGCGGACCCCCTCTGCCATGAGGGTGGCATCTATTATTGTTCCCTCCTCTGCCCTTGGATGGGAACTCACCACGTGTGTCCGGCAAGGCTCCCTGGGATTTCCAGAACCACATCTTTCCACTCTTCTGACCCTTGGGATATGGTCTGGAAGGAGTGGAAAAACTGACTCGAACCCCAATGAACTCCGGCTCCGAGCTCAAAGGATGAGTCGGAGGAGGAATATCTACAGATGTGGATGGAGCCGGCACCTGATGAGGAGGGCTGGACAACATTTTGGCTAGGGCCTGTGATTTTAACAGCCTACTGACCACACAGAAGAGTGGGATGAGCCATGACTATGCTCCGACTAGAGCAGAGGTGATCTCGGAGCTGAATGTATCGACTCCAGAGAAGGAGACCTGGATCTTTTTCGACTCTCAGACAGCTCCGAGGAACATGTCGGAGCCAACTGGGAGGGAGGAACATCAGTTCCAGCCGGAGCAGAGATGGATGGTATAGCTTCACCCAATGACGGCTCCGAACTGGGAGCCAAAGGTTTAGGTGGCCTGGAAGATTTCACAGGCTGAGCCTTAGCCGGTGAATCTTGGGATCAACTTGTTTTTGAGCTCCTGCAGCACTCTTGGACTGAATGCATGGCAAATGGAGCAAGAGTCCTAAAGGTGCACGGCGCCCAGACAATAAACACAAGAAGTGTGACCATCTGTCAGAGACATCTTCTGACAGCATGAGTCACACTTCTTGAATCCGGATGGATTAGGATCCTTGGACATCATGAAGGAAAAAACAAGGAATAAAGAACACACACAGAAAAGTTAAGGTAACTAACCACTAAAATTACACACTACAGTTACCACAACCAAAAACTACAAGCAAGGTATATATACATCTACACTATTACAAACAAAAAACTATAGTTAACTATCACTAAACAACTAACAGTGATAATAAAGGAATTTTTTTTTTTTAAAGGAAGGAGATAGAGAGAAAAGGTTATCCTCTAACTTAAACGGAAAACCTTTCTGAGGTAAAGAAAGGGAGAGAAGGGAGGGGAAACTCTCTAATTAAAATGAGTTTCTGCGGAGAAGTAACAAGGATTAGGTAGAGACTAGCTACAATACAACAGTTTTAACTAAATGACTAATTCTACACTAAAACTAACAGTTTTATGACAAGAAAAAATGATAATAATAAAGTTTTATACGAACTGAGCCAGTAGAACAACCTCGCAGCAGAAGCGGCAAACAAGATCTGGGTATCTAGCACCAGGCATCATGGGATATAGGGGGCCTCGAGCCAGTAAGCAGCTCTCGAGCTTTTAAAGATGGCTGAGTTGGAGCCGAGGATTGGCTCCGAACCCAGCCAGCATGAATGAAGGCGAGATAGACAACTTAACATAATATGTTTTGTTTAATGCAAGTTGAACTGGAAGGATATCAAAACTTCGTTACGACTGTTATATTTTTATGTGTGTATAGCTTGTGTACTGTTTGTCTCTTTCAGGGGAAGGTAAAAAATAGAGCTAATTCACATGATATTACTTAAACTGCAAGTAGAGTATATAAGGTGTAGTGGAAAGTAGAAACTACAATGGAATTGTATAAGCAAATTACAGAAAATGCACATCCATCAAAGAGACAAGCTGTGTACAAACAAAAAATGTAACAATTGGAAGAACGTCATGCATTCCTTCTAGTTTAACTTGCACTGAAGAAGAAATTATTTTAACACAGATGGATTAGATACAATGAATGTATAAAAATCTGTGCTTTGCTGTTTCCTGATTAATAATAAATAAAAGGACACATAAAACTCAGTAGAAATGTGTATAGAAATAAACACGCATATTAAGCAAGTGCATGAACAAATTTAGTACCTTGCTGAATCATAAACATAATCATGCCAGAAATATTTTAAAACATGTATTTCAGATAATTACGCAGCCATCTTCTATGTGTTTTCTATGCAGAAGAAGAGAAGATTAAGGAGGCTAACTGAATGTTGTCATGAGTATGAAAAAGTATTTCCATTTAAAAAAAATGTTAGGTAATATTTTTTTTCTATTTTGTCCTTATGTAGTAACTATTAATACAAAAGTGATTCATACACAAACACAATAAAATATGTAAAGTCCTTTTAGTACACTATTGCACCACAATCCATATCAGACAGAAATGTTGAGATGTATTGCCATTTATTATATTACACCAGCATACATATTTAGTATGATTAGACTACAAATTAAAAAAAAAAATCACCACCACTTATCAGCAATATCCTGACTGTTTCTGTGTTTTCAGAGCCATTTCCTAGAATTTTCTTTCACTTGAATAAAGTTTTAATAAAAATAAAAACTGACTGTTAATAAACATCGCACTGATGCATTACGCTATAAGTCAATTTATTGTCTCCATTTTTATTTGTCTCTCTCTCTCTCTCTCTCTGTTCTCCCTCTCTCATTTTATTTTAATTATGTATTGTTTTGTCATTCTTTATTTTCTTTCTCTCCAATATCTGTTCAATTTTCTACAGGCCCGTATCCTTAGGAGCAGCCCAATCATGTTTTTTCCAGGTCAGGGAATGTTCATGCTCTGCCCATTTAGGGACATCCTCACAGGGTTGGGACAGTGGCACCTGTCCTGTCAGCACCCTGGCATGTGCCAGCCTTGCAAACCTCTCAGACTGTGAGCTTTGGAACAGAGTTGAGGATATTTTGGAACTGATAGTAGAGAGACAGTTTCAGCCAGTCCAGGATACTGCTCTTTGGGATCAAGACTCACTATCCCATTTGGTGCAGACCACAGCTCCAGTACAGGACCCGCCCCTCAACATGGGGGTCCTCCACAGCAACACCATCTGGCAGTGGAAATGTTTGAGGTCCTGTGGACCAGGGGTTTCTCCTAAGCTCAACTCCTCTTCACCCACTCCTTCCCTAATCCTCTCTGCTACACTCTGCAACCTACTTCCTCCCCAAACTACCCACTTGCATAAAAACAAATGAAAAACAAAGGGGTTTATCCTCTGCCAAAAGTATAGTACCTATCTTCTCCTACCTCCTGATGTGCTATTTATGTGTTTCCCACTTTATGTCATTCCTTTTTTAATCTTTCCTATCTCTCCCTTTCTACTCTGAAGAAACCAGCATGGTATCCAAATAAGGATACCCCTATAAAAATACATATAAAACTGTATATTTTTTAAAAGCTAATAATAAAAACTGTGATAATGCAGCTTCCCTTAAATACTTCAAACATGCTTGAACATAGATGTCAAACAAGGGAAAAAGCACCGACAACTAGGATTAACAGTTCACTTATAAATGAACAAAAATAACTAAAACACAAAAGAAATAAGCGAACGGAAACACAGCCGGAGTAACTATATAAAGCATTTAATGATACTGTGAGAGCTTTCACAGGTTAACCAACCACATGCTTCTTCAGACCAAAAAATGGTTATAAAATCTTTAATTGATTAAATACATTCATTTTAAATGATTTAACCAATGGAAACTGACAAACAGTTAAACAATTCATGATGATGCAACATCTCCCACCCACTTATTACTACTATTAAACAATTATAATTTAAAACCCATCTTATTTATACACTCAGATATAGGCATTGATGCAGCTATCACAATTTGCCTTTAGCAAACAAAATGTAATAAATAGGTTTGTCCGATGACAATCTAATAGCGATCATCATCTATAACCACTCATATCTGCTCTGTATAACTTTTCTACTAAAACACTTTCTGTTTAACATTAGTTGTTAAATTTCTTCTAATCACTTTGTAAATCTTCATTCACGATGAATACGATGAACATACACAAGCCATGCTGACAAAAACTAATCTTGCTAGTATAATAGAGTTCACACAACTACTCTGTGGTGCAGAACGCGCTAGGTAACTTAAACACATATATCACCATGGTTACAAAAATAACTTAGGACAAATAAGGTTAAGTAGGAACCACATATTCCCATGTTACATAAAATGATAAGTGATTAAATTATACTAAAAAGTTCTCAAAAAGAGTTAAGCGATCATTTAAATCGGACAGGACATACGTACATAAACGCTATCCAACTTTATATAAACGATGGGACAAAGCACCTTATAAATACTCAGTATTACTGCCTGTCCGATGATATCTTTCTTGCTAACTAAGAACATCTAAAATATAAGCACATGTTTATGGTGAAATAAACTTAAGAACATAGACGTCATTCCCATAGCAATCTCACTGTCATGGCTATTCTAAAAGATCAGAGTTACTGAAGAGCATCAATGGCAGGTATCTTGTGGTTACAAAACCTAGAAAATATTAAAACACATAACGTTAGTGAATATATATATATATATATATATATATATATATATATATATATATATATATATATACCATCCATTCCCATATCACTTTCATGAAAAAAATGAACTGTTTTCAGAGTTACAGAAAAAAAAATTAGAGTTACAGAACAATTAAACGATTAATTAAATGGGACAGGAAAGTATTTAAAATTTTAAAAGCGTTTAGGCTTCATTAAAATTACAGAGCAGCTTAACTCATTCCCTCCAGTACAGCTCTTTTGAGTGTGTACCTTTAATTCCAAGTGGGGGTGGCTTGAGCCTTTAAAAAATGAAGTTACCACTTTACAGTTCTAGCAAATACCCAATGACAGAGGTCAAATATCAGTACAATTGTATTTGCCATCATGTATGCTCCGAGATAAAATATTCCGATACCTTGTATGCAGCATGGTTTTGGAATTATTAATAAAAATATGAACAAGCATGATGCCTAGAGGAGCAGTAGGTGGTAATTGCAGAAATGCCTGGAAGACCACTTGGTTTAATGAGTTAACTGATGAATACTCAAAATAACTCACTGTCCCATGACATTCTACGTACTCAAACCGCTTAAACTCCAAACACAAATCTGAACACAATAAAGTGCTTTAACTATACATGTTTATCTTTCAAATGTATATTAATAACAACGTGAAATTAAAAAAACTTAAATATCACTTGTCTAATAATTGGTTTAGTTAAACCTGAAACGAGCTACTGTATACAATCTATATTTACAAAATATATATTATACAATTCCTCCCCTAAAACGTGCACGCTGATTGGCCAGCCCAACCAGCATGCCCGTTGTAAATCCCTCAATATACTAATGGAAAAAGGTCCGGTCGACCGGACTTTTTCCGTTAGTATAAAACACTGTCTCGCTATGTTAAAAGAGTTTAACATAGCGACACAGGTTTAAAAAAAGCAACGGAGATCTCCGTTGCTTTTTTTAAAGCTGTCTCGCTATGTTAAACTCCTTTAACATAAGGACACAGTGTGTAAAAAGCAACGGAGATCTTGCGATCTCCGTTGCTTTTTTTTTTTAAGCTGTCTTGCTATATTAAATGGGTTTAACATAGCGAGACAGCTTTAAAATAAGCAACGGAGATATATATTATACAATGCCATTATTTAAGAAAAGTAATTATTTATTTTCTTAAATAATGTCATTGTATAATAGCCATAACCCACTTCTGGGTGTGGGTAATGCTGGATTTACCCACGGTTGGCTTTGTTTGTTCCCTCGGGCTTCGGCTTCGGGACCAAACCACGCCAACCGTGGGTAAATCCAGCATTACCCACACCCAGGCGTGGGTTATTGCTATATTATATCATAAAAACATGTATAAATAAACCATATAAGAAAAAGTTTTTACTTAAATAGCATCTTTGTTTAATACAGGTCTTAACAGAATAGATCCATTAAGACATTTAACACCGTCTGTCTGGAACTTTATAATCCATTTGGTTTCATTTAATTCTGTATGATTACGGATGTCACCTAATCTCTGGCTAACATATGTAGTTTCTGTTACCGATAATTTAAACGTGCTCATGTGACATCATCATGACGTGCTTAGCCAATGCTTTAGGACATTTAGAAGTTCTGATATTATAACGATGTTCTAGAACTCTATCCCTAAAATGCCTACTAGTTTTGCCTACATAGAATGATCTACATACAGCACAGTACAACAGATAAATAATGTTGATGGCATTACAATCTGCTACTGCATGAAATCTATAAAATTTCTCTGTAACTGGAAAATAAATGATATGGTTCTTTCCCAGATCATCTGGTAGATGGAAGGTTGATGGAGATGATAAGACACTGTAGTATTATATGAAAGAAAATTGTTGCATATAAAAACTAAAAGGATTGAAAGAGGCACAGATAATTTCCATAAAGGACATGTATTTGCATGGCTGAGGAATTATAATAGACAGGAATGTGAAGTTAGAAGTAATGATTATTCTGTCAATACTTCTACCAACCATAACTCCAGTGTACTAGATCAAGATACTACTGATGAGTGTCCTAATAATCAGCCATAGAGGCTAATGTGTTGATTATTAAAGGTTCACAATACATAGAAGGCAGACAAGTCAACATCAGAGATGAGTCTACTTAGAATAATAATCTCCAGCCTGATGTAAAGAGAAAATAATTCCCAATAGAAGTAATACATCGATGGAACAGGTTTTTGTGGAGCTGCCACTACCCATCAGTCAGAGAGATGCAAGAAAACACAGTCACGGAGTCAAGGAAGGGTCAAGAGGAAATTTACATCAGATAGTGGACAGCACCAAACCATCAAGAAAATGTGGAAGTCAGCAGAGACTCATTAGTTTGGAATATTTCTAGTAAAACTTTGTCTCAAGATCATATTTCAATATTAGAAAAAAGGATTCTTGTATATTCCCACTGAATCAGCAGATGTAGTTGAAACTATTATTGATATAAAATATTTCTCAGGAATGTTATGTTAAAATTGAACCATCAAACAGAGGATACAGGTACTGTTAATATGTATAAAAAAACTTGCACTATTATACCTGTTGCACATCCATTAATAGAAGCATTTACTACAATGTGTTTAAATGAAATATATGACATTTTAAATAAAGGTAAGATTGATAAGTTATACCATAACTTTACAAGACAAGAGAGAGACAAGCCTTAGAAAATTTACAGAATGATTATACTGTTACTATAAAACAATGAGATAAAGGGGATCCCACAGTTATTATGGACACAGTATTTTATAATAAAACAATGGAAGATATGTTAATTGATATCACAACATATTATTCTATTGGTTTGATCAATATACGCAGTATGAAGGCAAAATAGACAAAGCTTATATGAGTTATTATATAAAATAAATATTACTATAGAATTATATGAATATTTGAAGGTTGACCATCTACTTGTACCTATTATACAAGGTATACCTAAGGTGCACAAGAATCTCCTGCATCTACCATTAAGATCAATAGTAGCAGGAGCAGGTTGGTTGACCGAACCTTTCTCAATATATATTGAAAAACACCTCTGCCTGATTAATAATAAGAATTCCCACATATTGAAGATGCCCAACAGTTTTTACAAGATTTATTTGTATGGACAACCATATCTGAATGCATTCAAGAAATCCTGTTAGTAGCTACAGATGTCCACACTTTATTTACAATTATTCTTAACAAGATACCTATAGAAACTATTAGATTTTATCTGAGTTCCTTTAGTGATCATGATAACAAATTTATACAGCTATTATGCAAATTTATGGACATTGTTCTGTTATATCATGTGTTTGTGTTCAATAGAAAATATTGACAGCTAGATAATATGGCTATGGACACTTCTGGTGCCAATAGCTATGCCAATTTAATGATGGCGGTATGGGAGAATGAACATGTGTTTCTTACAGATAGAGTTGAGCCACATATCCCATTTTACCACTGTTTTGTGGATGATATAGTTTTAGTATGGAAAGGTACAATGAAAGAGTTAGATGCATTTACACATTATTTACTAAACACAACTACTTATTTGAAATTTGAAGTGAAAAATTCAAGAAACAGCTTAGAAATTTTGGATGTTTTAGTCATTAAGACCATTGATGGTGTTATTAAGACAACAATATATTGTAAGCCATGGTATCAAAATACTTTATTACATTGAGGAAGCATGAACCCTAAACATATTTTTCAGAATATTATTAAAGGTCAGGGCATTAGAGCATCTAGGTTGAATGCTGATGATAGCTTCCAAAACGAATTAATAAATTTGAGTCATTTTTTTGGCTAGAGGTTATGATAAATTAAAAGTAGAACAAACTTTAGAAGACCTTGTTCCTTTAAGACTGACTAAAGCTAAGCCTTATTTTTCAGAGAACTTACATGAACAACAATAGAGACTCAAAAGTAGTAAAGATAGTGATAAACTTAGATATTTGATGTTTTATAGTAGTAATATAAAACAAATAACTAATATACGTAAACACTGGGGAATATTAATCACTGATGACAAAACAAAACAAATAGCAGGTGAATATTCAACTTTTAGGTATAAGAAGAAGAAGTCTATTAAATGAATGCTGTGTCAATATAGAGAATATCCGCAGGAAGACATGGCTTTAATGCCAAAAGTTATAAAACCATATGGGAAATGAAATTATTGTCAAGTTATTGATAGTAGTGGACAATTTTTACATCCAATCACAAGGAAATGTTATAGAATTCATGCAGTAGCACTTTGTAATGCCATCAACATAATTTATTTGGTGTACTGCACTGTATGCAGATCATTCTATGTAGGCAAAACTAAGAGGCATTTTAGGGATAGAATTCGAGGACATCTTTATAATATCAGAACTTCTAATAGCACTAATAGATTGACCAAGCATGTCATGATGACATTGTATGAGCACAACTTTAAATTCTTGGTAATAGAAACTACATTTGTTAGCCAGACATTAGATGACATCCATAATCGTACAGAATTGAATGAAACCAAATGGATTATAAAGTTGCAGGCAGACGGTGTTAAGGATCTTATTCCGTTAAGACCTGTACTAAAAACTAAGAGGCTATTTAAGCAAAACCTTTTCCTTGTATGATTTGTTTATACATTTTTTATGATATAATATATCTTTTATAGATACAGTTTATATACAATAGCTCATTTCGGGTTTAAATGGACCGATTATTAGATAAGTGATATTTAAGTTTTTAAATTTCACTTTGTTATTAATATACATTTGAAAGATAAACATGTATAGTTAGAGTGACAAAGTACTTTATTGTCTTCAGATTTGTGTTTGGAGTTTAGGGGGTTTGAGTATGCAGAATTTCACGGGACAGGGAGTTATTTTATCTGCTCTGGAATTTTGATGAAGCCTAAGAGCTTTTAAATACTTTCCCGTCCCATTTAATTACTCGTTTAATTGTTCTGGAACTCGTAATTTTTTTTCTGTAACCATGAAAGCAGTTCAGTTTTTTCATGAAAGTGATATGGGAATGGATGTCTTTTGTATATATCTTCACTAACATTAAATGGTTTAATATTTATTATGTTTTGTAACCACAAGATACCTGCCATTGATCCTATTCAGTAGCTCTGATCTTTTAGAATAGTCATGACAGTGAGACTGCTAAACCATAACCATTACAGCAGATATCACCACTCATTTCCAAACAAACACAGTACCCCCTTCAAATAGTCTTCCTTACAGCAGAAAGATTTTCTATCTTATTTATTACTATACCAGTAGTTCCCCCAACACTTCCTCCAGACTAAATACTCCAACCATGCCCTCTCTAAAGCTATTCTTATTACATACAACTACTTTAGTCTTACTTTCCCTTACCACACACTTGTCCTCCTACCATTCCCATCATCTTCTCCTTTACACCTTTCCAACTTCACCCATAAATACTGCCTTCTGGCAAAGAAACCTAAACTTTCATATCTCTTCTCATCTATGTGCCCACTGTCATACACTGTTCTTTTCACTAAATTACTTCCAAATAATAAACTTTATATACAAAACAAATTTATCTCCAAAATAAGATTTATTATTCTGTGCTTCTTCTTCTTTTCCCAGTTAGGGGTCACCACAGTGGATCACCTGTCCACTCATGACTGGCAGTGGAGTTTTACGGTGTTGAGTTGCCAGCCTGGTGCCCAACCTTCCATGGAAGGCACACACATGCACAGACTCATTCCTAGGGCCAATTTAGAGTATCCAATCCACCTGCAACATGTCTTTGGGATGTGGGAGGAAACCAGAGCACCTGTTGGAAACCCACCCGACCACAGGGAAGACATGCAGATTCTGCACAGAAGGCACCCCAGCTGAGGATCGAACCGGAAAACCTCTTGCTGTGAGGTGGCAATGCTAACCGCTGCACCACCATGGCCATTCTATTTATTATTCTGCGCTCACTTACCCAAATTAAACTTCTGTCTGACATCCATCCCAACCCAGGCCCTGTTATCACCACTCTACCAAACCAACCGCCCCAATCCAAACACAGTTACTACCATCCCCTCAACACCTACCTTACCACTAAAAAAATATATGTCAGATCATCTCTTTATAAATGTCAACATTAGAATCCTACTAAGAAAAGTAGATGAATTCCATGCAGCCGTAACACTATATTCCCCAGATATAGCTATTGTAACAGAGACTTGGCTTAAACCCCATATTACATCTGAGGAAATACTCCTTGATGGCTATAGCATCATTAGAAAGTACAGATTAGCTAAAGGTGCTGGGGGCATTGCTATCCTATATAATAAAAAAATCAAAATAGTTCCACTTAACTGTAACCCACCTAACCTCCCTAACACATACATTTTAACTGCAAGGCTTGACATAAACCAACACAAATCAATAGTTATCATAGCTATCTACCTTCCTCCTGCAAACAATCTGCAAAATATTGAAAACATTCTTGAATGGGCTTCCACTAACTTTAACCGTGTAGCAGTAATACTGAGTGACTTTAACCTGGACTGGTTCACATGTTCTTCAAATACACCAACACATTTTATAAACCTATACAACTTCCATCAAAATATACAACGCCCTACAAGAATAGACAAGCATACAAACAGGCATTCCACCCCAGATTGGATTCTAACAAATAAAACTAACATCGACTATGAATCAGGCTGTCTCCCTGACACATTAAGTGATCACTATCCAGTATACCTAATAAGAAATAACACAAATAGCAGTAATAATATCACTTACTGCTGTGTCCAAAATAAAAAAAAAACAATTCTCTCTATCTATCTTCAAGACTCTCTTAAAAGAACAAAACTGGGCTCCCCCCAAAACCCTACAATTAGATCATGCAGTCCAATATTTTAATGACATTTTTCTACAAATCTTAAATAAACTTGTCCCACTCAGGAAAATTCATTCTAAAACCAAAAGACTCCCATGGTTAGCAAAAGAAACAATACAGCTACTTAGGCAAAGGGACAAAGCATGGTCACACTATCGTTCTAACAAAAGTCATACAAATCTTACTACCTTCCAACAACTTAGAAATAAAGCTAAGAAACAAATCAAAATAGACAAAAAACATACTTTCAAACTTGCCAACTAAAATATCAAACAAATCCACAAAAATTCTGGCAATCAGTCAACCTTCTTCTAAAACCTGGCAAACCCACTACCCCAACTCCTACTACCAATAATACTATTAACCCTATTGCATCCCAGTTTAATTACCACTTTATTAAATCTATAACCTCCCAATTACATAACACTTCTACCCCACCCATGTCTGTTCCCACTCCATCTGGACCACCACAAACCCAATTTACACTACAGCCCATTCAAACAAGCTATATACAGGGCTTACTGTCTAAAGTAAAGCCATGTACTCTCACCACTGACCAGTTGTCAGTTGAGTTTCTGAAATTAGCTGCCCCATCTATTGCATACCCCACATCAATCCTAATTAACCACTCTATTACTGAACAACATGTACCTATTATATGGAAAATATCTCATAAAGGAGGCCCCTCTAAAGACATATCTAATTATAGACCTATAGCCATACTCTCACCCCTAGCAAAAATCCTAAAAAAGTGTGTCCACACTAACTGTGTGTAGGCATAGTTAACCAGAAGTTAGCATTGCTAACAGCCACGCAAACCAGCACAAATCTGATTGATTACTTACAAACAACCTCCTATCTTTTAGACAACATGGTTTTAGACCAAAACAGCAATAGTACAGCCCTCATTAGCTTTACCAACTCTATAAATCACCTAAAAAATAACAAGCAACTTGTCTCTTCTACCTTTCTTGATAGATCAAAAGCCTCTGACACTGTATCACATCAAATCCTCTTAAACAAACTTGCGAGCTACAGCCTTTGCTCTAAGGCCCTAAAGTAGCTCCATAGCTAACTCTCATATAGGCAGCAAGCCATTCTATGGGATAATAAACTCTCTCCCCACCTCCCCATCACTGTAGGAGTACCCCAAGGATCAATTCTGGGACCACTACTCTTTACGATCTTTACCAAAGACCTTGCAACAGCTGCTAATCCTACCAAAATAATTCAATATGTAGACGATTCCTTGCTTATCTGCTCCACATCAACACTAGAAACTCTTCAAGAAAAGACCCATACTGCCCTTTCCAACACTGAAAAATATCTAGCAGCCCATCAACTTATACTAAATCCCAATAAAACAAAGCTTATGGTCTTTTCAAATCCTTCCTCACTTGCCAGTAGCCAACCACTATCTATTTTCTCCTCAAATGGCAATAAAATAGAACCTGCTGAACACATAATCATCTTGGGGTTACCATAGATAATGGATTGAAATTTGACAAACATATAGCACTGACTGTTAAAAAAGTCCATATTAAACTAGGTACACTCTACAGAACAAAACCTCATCTCTCAGACCATGCTAGACTGGTCACAGTTAGAACTCACTTCTCTTTTGTTCCCAAATATTTACAAACCTGCATAAAACTGAAATAAACAACTTTGAATCCTACTATAGCAAGATAGCCAAATTTGCAACTAACTTACCCCAAAAAACACATCATTGTACTGCCCTTAAACAATTAAATTGGTTAGAACTATTCACCATGTTTTTCTTACTGCCTTATTTGTAAAAACTGCATCTCTTATAACCTGCACAAGCATTAGTTTAGATCTGCATGCCACACTGGTGCTTTATTTATAATAACTGCATCTCTTGTAACTTGTAACCTTTTTATGCTTCTATTTATATTCTATAACTATGTTCATTGGAGCTTTTCTCCCAGGGTCTCCACTGAAAAAGGACTTTTTGCCCAGTGGACACTACCCGGTAAACAAATATAAATAAAAAAATATGTTCTTAAGTTTATTTCACCATAAAAATTGTGCTCATGTGCTTATATTTTAAATGTTCTTAGTTAGAAAGATATCATCACACAGGCAGTAAGCCTGAGTATTTATAAGGCACTTTGTTCCATTGTTTATATAAAGTTGGATAGCTTTTATTAAGTGCATTTTTATCTGTTCGATTTAAATGATCCCTTAACTGTTTCTGAGAAATTTTTAGTATAATTGAATTACTTATTGCTTTATGTAACATGGGAATATGTGGTTCCTACATAACCTTATTTGTGCTAAGTTAATTTTTAACCATGGTGATATATGTGTTTATGTCACCTAGCACATTCGGCACCACAGAGTAGTTGTGTGAACTGTATTATACTAGCAAGACTAGTTTTTTGTCAACCTGGATTGTGTATGTTCATCACATTCATGGCGAATGAAGATTTACAAAGTGATTAGAAGTAATTTAACAATTAATGTTAAACAGAAAGTGTTTTAGTAGAAAAATTATACAGAGAAGAGATGAGTGGGTTATAGGTGATGATCACTATTAGATTGTCATCATCGTACAAACCTAATTATTAAATTTTGTTTGCTAAATGTGAATTGTGATGGCTACATCATTGCCTATATTTGAATGTATAAATAAGATAGGCTTTCAATTATAATTGTTTAAAAGTTGGGTGGGAGATATTGCATCATCATGCATTGTTTAACTGTTTGTTAGTTTCCATTGGCTGAATCATTTTAAATGAATGTATTTAATCAAGTAAAAAAATTATAGCTGTTTTTTGGTCTGAAAAAGTGGGTGGTTAACCTGTGAAAGTGCTCAATATATCATTAATAGTTTTATATAGTTAATCTGGCCTTGTTTTGGTTCACTTATTTCTTTTGTGATTTAGTTATTTTTTTAAATGTCTTTGCATTTACTTATTCAGTGCAAATAACTTGCAATTACTGAATTAGCAAATAGGTCTAGCAGCTCCTTTTGCAAATATCTGCAAACCTTGAAACTATGAATACTAGCTTATGTTGTGTTCATTGCTTGGTATATGTGTCACTTTTATTTCACACATTAGATTAAATGACATTTTCTGTGTTTTCATATTGTCTTGTACAAGAATCAAGATTCATTCCCTATAATAAAATTATATGATGTTTGTGTTTCAGACCTGCTAGTCTTATTTTACATTTGCTCTTTCTTAACTTGGAATTATGCTGTGTCAATCCATTCAGTAGGTACAACACTTTCTTGCTATGCTGTTCTTGTCTGACCCCACACTGATAAATAATCCATTACATTTAAAACATCTTTTGGGTCTTCAATTACTTCTGAAATTGTTTATTTTTTTGCTGAAATATTTTCCACGGTGATGGCTTAGAAAGGTAAAGAAGTGACTGCAGCCCAGGGGATCTGAGTTTAAGTAATGGCTCTGATGTAATTTTGGAGGAAGAATAGCGGAAGGGAGGAGAAGAGAAGAGAAGAGAAGAGATGAGGAATGGCATACTTGTCTTTTCTCAGGGAAAGGATTGATGACTTAAGAGTGGGGTGTTCCTGGTGCCAGATCAGAAAGCCATCAGAACATCTGCTAGAGTGAAAGTCAGGACTACTGAGGAAATCACTGAAGGAGGTGGGAATGGGGAATGTCTCTCATGACTGGCCATGGCCTGCCACCTGCCTGTGGCATGGCACCTACCTTCCTCAGCTAGTAAGATGGATGGTTTTAATATAATGTCCATTTTATTCCCCCCAATCAGATATGGGGACAATAGTATAGCCTCTCCACTTACTTGGACCTGGACTAGGTCTGTACTGGGATTGAGCCAGGACTTCACTCTAATGGAGGAATTTTAAAACTTGCCCTGGAGGGGACAGAGCTGGGAGTGTTTTCAGTTGTAAATGAGCACTGCAGAGTCACAAATGTAAGTTGCAGCAAGTCACTGCTGTCAGTGATTTCTCTACCTTGTAGTGTAAGAGTAAGGGAGCCAATGAGGTAACAATAAGAGTGCAGATGATGATCATGCAACGAGGTAGAACGCATGTTAAAAAATCGCCTACAACATTTTTTACTGTATTCCCATCTGATGCACAGGCATGGAGAAACTGGGAGAATACTGCATGCAAATGTCTAAACATAGCATTTAACATTTCTGACAAAACGTTTTCAGCTTTAATCAACAAGAAATGCTCTTTTTTAAATCACCTTATTTAAATATTGTGGATCAATTCAAATATGATTTTCATTATTATGTAGTCCAGTCACTTACATACTTAAAATATTAGTACATTTTAAATAAAGTTTAATGTAATTAAGCTTCCTTGTACCCTTTGTAGGGAAACAATCTGTTTGTTGATTTTAGATAAGAAAGGCTCAGAATGTTGCATCTGGCAGATTTGTCAGGCTGGCTTAATTGATCTTAGCATCAGAAAAGTATGAGAAGATGAGTGTTACGTTCTTCCCCCATCCCCTCCCCTTTTCCCTTTGTTACAACCCTGGAGTATATATGAATATGTATATGTATATATATCTATGGGAGCCCACAATGTAGTCAGCTTTCATTATTTTCACAGATTGTATTGTTTTGTCAACATTCTTTTGGTCAACAAATCAGATCAGCAATTGTGAAAGATTGCAGTAACAACAAGGTTGGAAAATATGACCTTTCCCTGTTATTGTGCAATCTCAGAATCAATATAATTAATTAGTGGCAAGGGTGCATAGCCCTTCAGATGGGGTTGTGGGGGCCTTGGAAAAAAATGTTTTTTGTTTCCATTCTCTGACATAATGTTTTGGAATATGTGCAGTTTGCCCTCAGTATTTTGCTTTTGATTATATTTTGTTGATGTTTTTACTGGGGACATTGCAGGTTTCAAGTAAGGTTTATAGATTAGTACTAGGCTAACTGCCCTTATGGGCTATTTTAAGCCTAGCATCTTGTGTTTGCAAGCTAAACACCTTAACCATTATGCCAACATCTCACTTCAACACATGAGAATATACCTTTCACCAAAACTCAAAACTGAGAGATGCCTTCTAAGTCCATTTCTATGAAGCCTTGGATCACTGACACAGTGTTACAGGGTAAAGTGCCACATGGCCACCAGGAGAAAAGAACTGTTTGATCTTTAGTAATTAATTTTTCTACTGTATCTCTTAATCTTGTAGTGAAGATGGAAGTAAATATTTTATAGTCTCCATTTAATAACAAAATATGTCTATATGATTTAACAGAAGCAGACTATATAATTCCATACTTAAACCATCTAACCCCAGAGCTTTACCATTTTCCCCTTTTTAAAAGTGTCTTTAACATCTATTAGGGTCATTGCCTTATTCCATGGAGGTATTTGCTGGTCATTAAGTTTATTTAGTACAATTTTTCTTTAACAAGTTGTCAATTTTGTAATCATTAGGATTATTTTTATCTTTGTAAACATATCCATGGAATGTTTTAAAAATATTAAGCATTTCCTCTATGTCTGAAGTAAGCTTTTCAGTGTGAGGTTTACAGATATTATTGGTTTGTGCCTTTTTGCTTAACATCCTACTTCTATTAGCTAATTTATGTAGAATTTTTGAAGTCATTGCATAACTGTGCAATTTTATTTTTCTAAAGCTATCTCCACTTTATGTATTAAAACTATTTGATATTTTAATCATTAAGTTTGTAATGACCTCAGTATAATCTAATTTCTTTGTTTATTGCTCAGACCTCACTTTGTGTATTTCATCTTGTATTTCTAACAACTCTTTATCCCACTCTTTCATTTTATTATTACCCCATCTGCTCAGTCAATCTTTAATATGCATTTTAAGGAGTTCCATTATATGACTTTAATAACCTAACCATTATCATTCAAAGATAAACAATTCTCAATTTGATCCTTTAGGTAAAGCTTAAATTCTTTAATATCATCATATATACTGGAATTCAATAAATAATCTGAAATTCCCTTATAGGAACATAGGATCATAGGAGGTTACTATGCTAATGGCCCCAGGGCCCTTACAAGCCTAGCCAAGTTCAGTCTATGTTCCCAAAGATGTCTGGTTCAAGCAAACATTAAAATCAGCACCTATTGCCCCTGTCCAAAAGGGACACAGGTGGAACCCCCAGGTAAATTTCTGATTACTCATCCAGTCATCGAAATTATGCTTAAATAGTGCCAATGAGGGATTTTGTTTAACATGACTAGGAAACTTGTTCAAAAGGTGGGCAAACTCTGTGAGACAAATCTGTCTCTCCAGCAAGTTCTGTTGATGTCACATACCATTTTACGGTCCTTTGAGAGAGTAATCCATGTGCCATTTGACTTGTGAATACGTAACATTTCCATTAAAGCTGGGTTAAAGTTTGTTATATATGCAAGGCACAGGTCACCTCCCGGC